>NC_071097.1:12025909-12243409 GCF_027358695.1 Spea bombifrons
CTCGAGAGTTCTTAAGAGGGTCTGGATAGACCCTCTGAACTCAGATCTACTGTTAATGCCATCCTGTGAATGACGGCAACGTCATTCACAGGATGGCACTTGTGGTTGCTCCTCGGAGCAATCACAAGGCGATCGGGGGTCGGGGGGGTTGTGTTGCTACATGCCTCGATACTGAGGCATGTCAGTAACACCGTTTATGCTTAGGAAGCGATTCCGATCGCTTCCTAAGCAGTTGTAGCCGGGCGCCGCCGCGATCTTTGATGATCGGTGCGGCGGCGGCCATTTTTCTTCCGGGGAGGGCTGCCAAGGGCTGCCCTCCCCGGATCCACGGTCAGCCTCACTTGTGAGGCTTCCGTGGACGCTGCAAAGCCGCCGATCGCGGCGATGCAGCTATTTAACTGCAGCCCGTACATGTACGGGCATTGTCGTTAACCCGTTGCACGCCAACCCCGTACATGTATGGGGATTGTCGTTAAGGGGTTAAAAAAACAGAATGATAATGGATATGTATTGATTTGTGCCTTCACAAAAGAAACTTGTTTATGTTACAGCTGCTTTTGTGGCTTCACACACTGACCACAGATGTCATATTTATCTATCAGCTGGGAAGTTAATTTACTTTCATTATTATTTTACAAAGTGGAGTTTTAAATCTAAAGTCTTATTGTAGCTTCAAAGACAATGTAGTTGTAAAGGACTTTCATCACGTATTCCCTCTGCATTTTGCTGTTAGCTTCACTGAGGAAATAGATATGTAATGGAAAATACCAGTACCATAGTCTGATACTTCAGAAATAGAGCACAGTTCCAGTGATATTTCTTTTATTCCGTACAACCTAATATATATATTGTGTAATAGTTTTACAGCCATGTTCATTGTTTTGATAAACCTCTTATGCATATCTTACATAAACACATACATAGATCTTGACCAAAAGATGGCTAAAAAGACCACACATGTTATGTTACAATAAATATTATATTGTAATATATGTGTTATAAATGCGGTGGATCATGTAGCAACAGTGCGGTCCCACTCTACATTTTACAGTGACACTGCACCTTCACCTTAAAGTTAGTAGTTAACTGGTAGAATGTCTGGTAGAACTGCTTGGTTGTGCAGTAGTTCATAAGTTTGGTTTACTTAAATATGATATACATCTGTTTTCTACACTGTTTAAATAATGTTCATGAAAAGTGGAGATCTAACCCCACAATGATTTATTTTGTGGTCTGAACACTAGAAAAAATAGAATCCTGTTTATAAATTAAAACTTAACTTTTATTCACTGCTACACTAAGAGATATTTATTCTGTGTTCTACATAACAGTAGAATCATGCAGACATGTATATGGGATATAGACAAATATTAATTGCTACATATGATTACCAGTCCTCTTAATTTTGAGAATGGTATTAATATTTAAGATCTATCCAATTTTAAATGGACACTCCAGCCACCATATGTACAGCTTTGTGGTCCCTTTACATTATTATGTTGTCTATTTTACAGATTGGGGGTTTGTGCAGGGATTTGCACTGTATTGGGTATTTGCCTTTTTGTCAGACAAAACAGGGCCTTTGTTGCTCAAATGGCTCCACGTTGGACTCATCTTTCATAGTGTTATTCTAGAACTCTTGAGGGGTATCCAGGAGCATTTATGTTCTTCTTAACAGTGGTATTCTTCTTGCTACTTCTTCACAAATACCATTTTCCCCATTTGTGACATATAGTAATGAACGCTGACCATATACGAGGTATGTGTCACAAACCTCAATGCTCCTCTTCACCAGAGTATCCATTTCTAGCAGGTACCTGGCCATGTTCAATGCCAGCTGCTCAAACCACCTCTGCTGTATCACCACTCTGTTTGTCCACATCTAAACGCATGCGCGCTATCCCAGTCACCTTTGTTGCATCCCCAGTGGATGCGACGGTGCGCGCCTCAGTATGACATGGCATAGGGGGTGTGGCTTAAAGGGGGCAGATTTAAAAGCCAGCATTGAGCCTTTGCTCATTGCTCAGTTGTTTTTGTTTCTTTAGAGCTGCTGTGCTGTGATGTGCTACCTAGTGTTCCCTGCTGTTGCTGACTCCAGATTGTCTGACCTTCCTGCTGCTTCTCTGGTATCCTTACCCTGGCTTGGGACCTCGCTTGGGATACTTTGCTGTTTGCTGGTATCCTGATTTTGGCTCCTCTACTTGCTGACCCGTTTTCCGTACCCTGACCTTGGCCTCCATTTTGACCACTCTCTATCCTGCATCCCGGACTTCCCACCAGTACTAACCGAACAGTAGGAGAGACCAAAAGATCCTTACATATTGTTCCAACATCCTTTTGTGGCTTTATAGATGATTTTACACTATGATTTTTGGGATATTTTGGCAGGATGGCTACTTCTGGAAAGAGTTACTCATGTCCCAAACCTTCTCTATTAGGTCAGTATGGCTCAGAGAGCCCTGAACCTTAGAGGTGACTGTGTATATCTTTAACTGCTGATAAGCATAAACAACAGTTTTTTCATAGATGTTCAGGAAAGTAAATTGAATGTAGCATATGGCATTGGAACCTTGTGTGCTGACATCTTAGAGCTAGTTCAATCAGGCCTTATTGTTTATCAAACACATTACTCGAATAGTACCCTGCATTATGTTGAGGTTACTGGGCTGGGTGCAATTTCTTGTTCACTTAAAGGTTACGTATTTTATTATCTAGAACACCAAACAAATGAAACAGGCATCAGCCTTTGGTGTCATTTGTTTTCAGAGATGTCCTATGTATAACTACTACACACAAAATCTTCTGAGCAAAACGATGTAAAAAAATATGCAACAATGCAGAAAAACAATTAAGGCATAGTTTGTACACAACATATTTTTTGAATATATTTTACAATCTAGCTAGTTTGTAATTATTATTGTATCTGTGTTATGTGTAATATGTTATTTTGTTATGTAGAAATAAGCATTCAAACTCTCATACCCTTCTCCATTCAGTTTGGGACAGTACCTTCTTAAATCAGTTGTACAATAAGGTGTCTGGTTTTCAGAAATGCCATGGACTACCGTCGTATGAAAAAGAAAATACACCCTTGAGGTGACGTCCTCTCCCAATCTTCCAGTTGGCGGAGAGGACGTGATTGCAAGCACCTCCATATTGCCCTCAGTTTACCCTCTTCCCCGATTGGAGGAGTTGCCGGTAGGGAAGGAAGAGAAACATTTAGAGAACATGAGAGAGTGAAAGAGAGAGAAAAAAAAAGGAATAAAAAAAAAATGAATGGTGGGAAATGCGTTAAATACGGTTAGGCATAGTGTTCGGGTTAGGTGAAAATAAAAAAGAAATTTGGTTTACAAATCAGAGCTTATATACCTGTAAAGCTGTGAAAAAATGTTTCATTGTACATATATTTGTGTGGGTACACTAAATGAGAAAGGGAATTATTGTACTTTGTCACTTTTTATGTAGTAATGTAAATAACCAATTCAGCATTAGGATTATAATTTATTACCAGGATTATCCCATTTTACATTTGTTTTTAATTTTAGTTAAAATTTAAAGTCAGACACATTTATTTTATGTAGTTTATATAGCATTATAGGCTTACAAAGAATTAATGTTGAAGCTGTATTCTAATAAAGTTTTTTTTTTAACCACAGCAACAAGGATAAGAACTAATTACACTCATATGGGAATTTATTTCTATGAGTAATATGTGTATAGCTGTTATGTATTTTCATCTATTGAATACAAAATTGAGCCAAAGGATTAAGTTATTATGATTGGGGAAAACATGTCTACGTGAATATAAATTAGTCATATGATGAGGGTGATGATGAACAATGTCCTTCATACATAATAATTAGGATCTTTTTTACTTAACCAAAAGGGATTTAGTTCTCACTGAGCTAATTAAAACATATACGCTAACCTAGTTGTGGCTACCTGGGCCGAACTGTAATCCCCCATCAAAATCCTCTTGCAAATCAAAACAAATTATTGCTGATCTTCATGTTCTTATAATTACACCTGGGACATTTTTTGTGAAAGTTCTAAAGAATGTTTCAAATATGCTTGAAGCAGAATTAAATGTATTTATTTTTTGTTTTGTTTTTATAAGGCTAAACATTGTCAATGTAGCATACCCGGCTGTTGCGGTAGTGGCCTGTTTTATGCAATTTTGACAAAAACACATCTAACAATACAACAATAAATTTATTTGATTCAGGAATACAGTTAAATTATGTAAAGACGAATACCAAGAGACATTATAATATATATAATGGTATACTTTATTAAAACCTCTGACGGAAAAACAAAATATCGAAAAGGTTGCTATAATATATTTGAAAGAAAAGGTTACCATAACAAAATTACAGATAGACAACAATTATATTCTAATAACATGGCATTAACATGTGTACTTTACTTTAGAGAGGATAAGCTTACCAAATGACTCATTTGATGTTTAGTATCTAAAATGGCTCTAGATACCAGGTTCATATAGAAGACTTTAAGGCAATCTTTCAGTTGTTGTTTTCTAATTGTATTTACAACACTAGGCAATAACTAGTCCTAGCTTCTAGGCACTTAACTAGCCCAAGATGGAAGAGCAGCTTCCTATTTCATACCTTTCAGTCTGTTCTGCTCCTCCCCCCTCTTCCTGGAGTTCCTGGTATCCCATTGTTCCTTGTGTAGCCCACATAGCTTTTCATATAGGCAGCCATTATCCATGGTCTTAGATAAACAAGATATGTACATATCATCACTCACTCTCTAGTGCTTCCTGGTGGTAGAGATAATGCACTTCTTAAATAATAGAAATAATTGGTAATGTAATGTTTGCCCCAGTTAGTGGAGTGGTTTATCCAAAGGGATATACAGATATTGCGTTTGTGATGTAAATCACTAATAATGGACGACGCAATCCATTCCCACTACACCGGCTGAATTGGGATTGACGGTCCCCTCACTTTTTATTACTATTTTATTTACACCATTTAATTACAAACCCATGCTATGCTCTTTTTTATGCATGTATACACTGTGATATGTTATTATAATTTTCAATACATATCACGAAAACAAAAAGTAAAATCATACAGTGAATAAAACAAAAAGGCAGGCACTAAGGAAATCCCCCCCCCCAACATTTTGGTAGAATCATGGCACCCTTCTCAAGGAATAGATCTATCTAAATAAAATCCCAAACAACTAGCCATTTTCTACAGGAATCGAAGAGTTCCTCGTTGTGGGAGGTCGCCGTCATAATGTCACTACATCAGTTCCACTATGACACATAGAGTAGATTAGCCAAAAGACAATGTACCAGCAGTGTTACAGTGATACATACATTTTGCATATTATGCATGCTGTAATAACACAGAATCTTTGAAGTATAAACAGAAATTAAATTCATTACAATTCCCTCTCTCTATCAGATGAATGGATAACAAATATACTCTTTGTAGATTCAAACGAATGCAGAACTAGGGACATTTCTTAAACATTACATTTGTATGAATTAGAGTGCATAAGTCTATTATACATTTATCATACTTGGGAAACTGTTGTCATGAATATCAGCTACCAGTGTGGTTCATAATATTACCTTCATATATAATACACAATACTAACATATAACAATATAATATGTTATTAGCCCATCTAGGTTATTCTCTGGAATAAAAAGGAGCCAAATCCCCTTCTAATTTAGGACCCAGGGGTACAGGTTCTGTAATTTGTAAATGTAGTACAGTTTCCTTTTTCTTAGGGCATTTCCTATCTCCTCCCCCAGACAGTGAATGTACACATTCTATACCCACATATCTCAGTTGAGAAATCTTCACAGAAATGACATTTAAAATTGTGTCTAATAAACGACAATGCAGACTCATTGGACAATAAAGGCGTTGTTTTGCATACATAAATAATAATAAAAAAACATATGTTTCAGCCAGATTAAACCCTGGCAAGCCCCTACCGATTTCCATTGGACCGTCAAGTTCACAATTGTCTAGTGAATTGATCATCAAACTGTATGAGATTTATAAAACCACAAATATGTAAGCATCGTAATTCAATACAAATTATATTTATGTAGATATTAGGGGTTATACTGTCCTTTTGTTTTCCACTGTAAACCTAACTGTAGTTATAAAGCAGATAATGCCAAAAAACCCTAAACGTTCTTACCACACAGATTAGTTGCAAGCACTAAGAATTTTTTTTATATTTATTGTTTTTATTTACAAGTACAAGATATTTCTCATACAGATCAATCGAAATTTTCAAGTTTAAAAAAACAAACAAACAAATATTGTATATTATAATTTTACCAATAGTTATATCAGTATTAATGTATAAACCCGCTGCGAACATTTATATCCAACATATATTCCTTAACAAGAAAAACACAAAACTAAACCATTCAACAATCATACTCATTCATTTCGTGGGGAAAAACACTAAGGAATTATCGGGGTTGCTATATCCATTATGTTTATTATTTTTATGGTTAATTTTATTTCTGTTTATAATTCAAATTAATTGTAATGCCCAGGGTTTTCTCCCTATTTTTTTTAGATTTAGGTTCAACTTGTTTTTAGATATACATCTAAAAACATCTTTATATACTGTTTCACCTATATAGACTTTACATGGTTGCCATGGCTTCTAAGTATTTCCTAGCTGATGTTGTCGCATGTGAGAGAGCTGGAAACACCAGTATAATCTTATATTGATCTAATCTTGGTTTATCATTGCTTAATTACTTCATAATCAGGTGTTTTTGTGTAATAGCTGGAAAATCTCACAATTACATCTGCTGGGGAAGACAGGCCTTGGATTTGGGTTTTTGCAGAGTGTGGAATCTTTCAAACGGGTAGCCTAGCTCTTGTGGTGATATAAGAGAGAGAAAAAAATCTTTCAAAAGTAGTTCCAAAGAGTGGTATTGTATTACTTCCTCTAATTCTTATGTTCTTTCTGTGAGATCTGTCTTCCATATCTGTAATTTTTCTCCTTTACTTTATTTACTATAACTGCATTTGCTTGATGGTGTGTAGTATTATCCGCTTGTATACTTGTTATCTTGCTTTCCTGTTCGGCAAGTGCTTCAGAGGCTTGAAATAGTTCTGCTCTGATCTGGGCTACATTTTATTCTAAATCCTGTTTGATTTTCTTTATAATATACTTCCATAAGATTGCTTATGAATTCTTGTGTTATCAAATTTTGAGCAGAGAGGCTTGAGAGACCAGATGTACCGTATTTGCTCGATTATAAGACGAGGTTTTTTCCAGAGCAAATGCTCTGAAAAATACCCCTCGTCTTATAATCGGGGTCGTCTTCTAATCAGACCCCAAAAAAATGGCTGGGGCCATGCTGCTTACCGGTCGCGAGCAGCGTCTCTTCCGTTAGAAGCAGGAGGACAGGAAGCTTGTAGCTTCCTCACAGAACTCTATCTCCCCCTCCCTCCTCTGGGGGCGGGGCCAGAGAAGTTGCTGGTACAGCCGGTCCCCTGCAGAAGTCTTCGAGTGAGAGATCTGCAGTTCAGGTAAGGGGGTGGGGGAGGGTTTTTGGGTAAGTATGTGTGATTAATGTGTGAAGTATGTGTGATTAATGTGTGAAGTATGTGTGATTAATGGAATGAATGAGTATTTAAATGTTTGTGAATGTGTGTTTGTGTGTGATAGCATGGATGTGTAAGGGGGGTGGGGGTTGTAGCATGGCATAGGGAGGCTGTAATCCCACTACTATCATCCCCAGGTTCCAGCATGTACTGGCTGCCTTGGCTTGATAGGAGTGTGATTGCTGTTAGCAGCAATCACACTCCTATCAAGCCAAGGCAGCCAGTACATGCTGGGTTAAAAGGCATATCATGGGGCTGAGTGGCATATAGGGGGTTAAAATGCATTTCTGGACCTCCAGAAATGCATTTTAACCCCCTATATGCCACTCAGCCCCATGATATGCATATATACCTCCAGAAATGCATTTTAACCCCCTATATGCCACTCAGCCCCATGATATGCCTTTTAACCCCCTAAATGCCAGAGTGGCATATAGGGGTATAAGGCATATCATGGGGCAGAGTGGCAAATAGGGGGGGTATAAAGCATTTCTGGGGGCAGAGTGGCATAACTGGGGGGGGGCAGGTTGGCAAATAAAAGGAAATTTAAAAAATATATTTACATGAATTAATATTTACTGGTAAAACTTTTTTTCCTATAGGGTCGTCTTATATTCAGGCTTTTTGTTTTTTTCCTAAATTAATATTTTGATTTTGGGGGGTCGTCTTATAATTGGGGTCGTCTTATAATCGAGCAAATACGGTATCCTCTTTTTGTATCTCTGAGCTTCTAAATAGAGCCGAGTGTCGTCATTCAGCCAGGGCCGTAGGAAGGGTGCACCTGCAAGGGGGTGCACAGCTGCCTGATCAGCAGCTGCAGCCTCCAGGACTGATCTCTGTGACCAGCTCAACAGGGCGCCCCTAAAAAACAGTAGCGTATCTATAGGTGAGGGGGCGAGCAGAAAGGCCACCTCTCCTGGGCTGGTCTTCAGGGGACTGCTGAGGCAGCTGCACAGTTGTGCTCTTCCCAACCAGCCCTGCTCAGATCCAGATCCCCTGCAGCCTCCTGCCCCCCCCCCTCAACTTACCGGTACGCGATTTGCGAAGACAACTTCCGCTGCAGCTGCAAGGAGGTGCGGTTAGCAGCGGGGGTTGTCTGCGTTCATTGCGCAGACCTTCCCCGGCTGTCAGAGATCAGAGTTCCCCGCCCCGGTGCGATGGACGCAGACAACCCCCGCTGCTAACACCACCTCCTTCTGGCTGCAGCGGAAGTTGCCTACGCGAATCGCGTAGACTTCTTCCTGCTGCCTGGACAACACACCGGGAGTCAGAAGCACCGGTAAGTTTGGGAGGGGGGAGTGTTAAATGGGGGGCATAGGGCATTTCTGTAGACAGAGTGCTCTATGAAATGCCTTTTAACCCCCTTAATGCCACTCTGCCTCCTGAAATGCTTTCTACCTCCATATATGCCACTCTGCCCCATAATTTGCCTTTTAACCCCCTAAATGCCAGAGTGGCATATAGGGGTATAAGGCATTTCTGGAGGCAGAATGGCACATAAGGAGTTAAAAGGCATATCATGGGGCAGAGTGGCAAGCCTGGGGGCAGATGTGCATAACTGGGGGGGCAGGTTGGAAAATAAAAGTAAATAAAAACAGAATATTTTTCTCAATCATAGCTTTAATTAAAAAAAATAGCTTACATAGTTTACATGAATTAACATTTACTGGTAAAACTTTTTTCCTATAGAGTTATCTTATATTCAGGCTTTTTCTTCTTTTCCTGAATTAATATTCAGATTTGGGGGGTCGTCTTATAATCGGGGTCATCTTATAATCGAGCAAATACGGTAATCAATTCCCCACTAACTGATAAATTCCCCACTAACTAATCAATTCCCCACTAACTAATCAATTCCCCACTAACTAACCCACCCACAAAAATAAACCCCTTAGGGTCAAATACTGCTGATCAGAACACTGAAAAAAAAATTTTTTAATACAATTCGCTCAGGACACTCAAATATACCATTTTCTGTCTCTCTCCAACTCACAACCACGAGTGAGGAGGAGGGAGACAGGGTAATATAGGCAGATACAATGTTTACAAACATTGTATCTGTCAATATTCAAAAGCATGCACGTGATTTGCTCTTAAAGCGATCACGTGCGCGCAATTGACGGCGATTGGCTGCTACACGATCGCTGGGGTCGCCCAGTGGTCAGTAGCAGCCAGTCCTTCGCGATCCCAGCGTTCTGTGCGACGCGGGACCGCTTATTAGCGGCGACATACCTGGTACGTCCCGGTCTAGCGGTGACCTATGACCAGGAAGTACCAGGTACGTCCCGTTCCTGAAGGGGTTAAAATGTCAGTGTGTAGTGTGTATGGTCCAGAGTAGTGTGTATGGTAAAATGTGAACTGTGTGACACACACATTGCCATTCTGTTTGGAATTTGGCACCTTTATGGTGTACGTTTCCTAATTCTAGCAATGCTGGATGAAATCCCTAAATTTGGGATATTGAAACAGGTTGCACCCTTACATTTTGCCAAAATTAATGTTGGATAGACATACATGAACCTGTAAAATGTTTTTTTTTTTTTCATTCTAAAATAGCAAAGTATGTTGTCAATAAAATTTCACTTTTTTTACTTTTGGAAATATTGTCTTGAAATGGTGTAACAAACTTTAAGAATTATGTGTTTTCGTGGTAAATCAATCATATCCCAAGGTTTTATGGGATAAATGTGCTGTCAAGGAAGGAGAGGAGAGAAATTTAGACTGTAATTCCTTAAATGAATATCATGTTGAAGAGGACCAGATATCTTGCTATTTTATAATCCCATGTCTGTGCCAGATCATTAGATCAATATCCCCTTAATCAAAAGTTGAAGTACTTCAAAGGGGGTAAATAGCGTCCAAGAGTCGTCTGGTGTTAATTTTCTCTTGTATTTAAACATATGATGCAGAATATTTGTAATAATTGAGTTGGATATCTCTAGATCTCTGATATAATTTGGATTAGTCCAGTAAAGATAAAATGGATATAGATTGCGGCATTTCCATTTCTCATAGTTATACCAACCTAAATCTAACCTCTTTTAACGTCCCATGCCAAAAAATGACCAAACATACATATACAGATACATTTCGTATAAATTACGAAGATTAGGATAATTAAGCCCATCCTGAAACAGACCTTTGTTTAATATAAATTGTGAAAAATAGATTTGTTTCGGGAAAAACATATGCTTTTATGATATTTAATTTACCGAGCCATGAGATTTCATGTCGTTTTAATTCTATAAACTGAATTTTAAAACAATTGAGCAAATCTGTATAATTCACATTTATTATATCTTCAAAGTTTCAGTAGATTTTAATACCTAGATATTCAATGTATTATGTTTCCAATGGAATGTAACCCTGCCTCTCATTTTTCATGTCTATGCATGAATTATCCATATTAAAGTATATGACCTGTGTTTTATCTAAATTCAGTTTATAATTAAAGTATAACCCATATTCTCTGATTCGTTCTAAAATTTCAGGGATAGAAATTTTAGGTGTAGCTTACGTTAAGAGGATGCCATCTGCATATAGTAAGGTTTTATGTTCATGTGGGCCTGTTGTTTTTTTAATTTTGGTAGATTGGCGCGTTATAACCACAAGTGGTTCAATTGAAAGGACATATAATGGGGGCCAATGGGCATCCTTATCTTGTGCTATTATTGATGTTAAAAAGCTTAGAGTCTAGGTTTGGTCCTGATATCTTGGCTTTCAGGGTTCTTATATAAAGCCCCATTTGGTCCGGGTGTCACTAGTAACGGAGAAATGACTGGATCTAAAGATTGATAGAAAGGGACAGAAAAAACATCTGGGCCAGGGGTTTTAGCTTTTTGCAGATTTCAAATTATCTTTTTTTTATTTGAGACAGTTGTATAGGCTCATTTAACCAAGCCAGCTTCCCACTAGAGAGTTTTGGCAAATGTATGGTATTAAGTAGGGCTGCAACCAACGATTATTTTAATAATCGATTAGTTGGCCGATTATTTTTTCGATTAATCGGATAAAAAAAATGAATGTAAATTTTTCATTTATTTAAAATAATTTACTAAAACAAATGATGTTAAATACAAACAGCAGAATAAAAAAACTTTGATAATACATTTCTTGTCTTTATTTCCCAACCAGCCCCCCAATATATGCACATTTGAGCCCAGGCTTGCTACGCTGCCTCCCAGACATGCCATGCTGCCCCCCCACATATGCCACGCTGCCTACCACAGCACTCCGCGCTGCCTCCCACATCTGCCACTCCGCGCTGCCTCCCACATCTGCCACTCCACGCTGCCTCCCACATCTGCCACTCCACGCTGCCTCCCACATCTGCCACGCCACGCTGCCTCCCACATCTGCCACTCCACTCTACCCCCCACATGCCACTGCGCCTTATACCCCCTGAAACACCACTCCATCCTCCCCAGACATGCCACCCTGCCCTCCCCACATATGCCACGCCATGCTGCCTCCCACATCTGCCACTCCACAATGCCTCCCACATATGCCACGCTGCCTCCCACATCTGCCACTCCACGCTGCCTCCCACATCTGCCACTGTGCCTGATACGCCTTATATCCCCTGATACCCCACTCCATCCTCCCCAGACATGCCACCCTGCCTCCCAGACATGCCACTTCTCTACCCCCAGATATGCCACTCTACCCCCAGATATGCCTTATACACCCTGATACACCACTCCGTCCTCCCCAGACATGCCACACTGCCCTCCCCACATATGCCTTATATACTGTATATGCCTTATACCCCCAGATATGTCACTTCACTGCCCCCAGGATTTAGATTCCCCTAAATTAACCCTAAACTCCCCATTAACCATAACTGCCCCTAAATTAACCCTTAACACCCCCTTAACCACAGCATCCCCTAAATTAACCCTAAAGACCCCATCAACCACAGCATCCCCTAAATTAACCCTAAACACCCCATTAACCACAACTGCCTCAAATTAACCCCAAACACCCCATTAACCACAGCTGCTCCTAAATTAACCCTAAACACCCTATTAACATAACTGCCCCTAAATTAACCCTAAACACCCAATTAACCATAACTGCCCCTAAATTAACCCTAAACACCCCACTAACCATAACTGCCCCTAAATTAACCCCCACCTCCCCTAACTTTCAGTAGCCCAAATATATATATATATATATACCGTATTGGCTCGAATATAGGCCGCACTTTTTTCCCCCACTTTAAGTTTTTAAAGTGGGGGTGCGGCCTATATTCGGGGTCTAGCGCCCGACGCCCGGGACATGCAGTCCCGGGCGCCGGGCAGGCAGCGGGGTTAAGATACAGATCCCCCGCAGCGGTGCAGGGGACCTGCATCCTTCTCCCCGATACGCTCAGACAGCCTCCCCTGCCAGCACTTCCCACGGGGGGGGGTGCCGGCACGGGAGGTTATCTAAGCGTTTTACCTCTGCCCACCCCCGACTTACCGGAGCAGACTCCCGGGTGTCTTGCGGGGCCGGCGGGAGACATTTACGCAATACGCAAATGCAACTTCCGGTAACGGTACCGGAAGTTGCATACGCGTATTGCGTAGATGTCCCTCGCCGGCCCTGAAGACACCCGGGAGTCTGCTCCGGTAAGTCGAGGAGGGGGGGCAGAGGAGGACAGCGGCAGCGTATCGCGGGGAGGGAGGACAGCGGCAGCGTATCGCGGGGAGGGAGGACAGCGGCAGCGTATCGCGGGGAGGGAGGACAGCGGCAGCGGATCTCGGGGAGGGAGGGCAGCGGATCTCGGGGAGGGAGGGCAGCGGATCGCGGGGAGGGAGGACAGCGGCAGCGTATCGCGGGGAGGGAGGACAGTGGCAGCGTATCGCGGGGAGGGAGGACAGTGGCAGCATATCTCGGGGAGGGAGGACAGTGGCAGCGTATCTCGGGGGGGAGGACAGTGGTAGCATATCTCGGGGAGGGAGGACAGAGTGGCAGCATGTTTTTTTTGGTGCTTTTTTAAAGAAAAAAAACTTTTTCTTTAAAAAAGCACCAAACTTTTAGGGTGCGGCCTATATACGGGGGCGGCCTATATCCGAGCCAATACGGTATATATATATATTACATACATATATACACACACACATATATATATATATATATATATATATACACACATACACATTATATATATATATATATATATATATATATATATATACATATATATATACATATACTTACAGTTAGATGAGTGTCACAGCCATGTGGTTCTGGCCTGGAGAAGGAAGGGGCGGGGCCAGTTGTCACAGTGATTACAGGGAGGGGGAGTAAGTAGGAGCTGCTGCTGTGAGACGGTGAGTCAGACTAAACGGATTATATAATGAGGGGGATTTTTCAGAGCGTTTGCTCTGAAAAAACCCTCATTTTATAATCGATAATAATCGATTCAACTAAACGATAATGAAATTCGTTGCCAACGAATTTCATTATCGATTATTATCGATTTTATCGATTAGTTGTTGCAGCCCTAGTATTAAGAAAAGAAAAGGTATACAATCTGTCGTTTGTCTTTCGTTATATCTGGTAAATTATACAATGAGTTTCCGAGGAGATATACAGGTAAGGAATCCAGTATGCTGTAAAGGTAGCAACAGGATTGGTTTGGACGGAATCCAAAGAATAGTCAAGCAAGCTGGGTCCGGAATGGAGAGTTCAACGTAGTCAGGAGCAAGCCAATAGTTCAGCAACAAGAGGGTAATCAGACAAGCCTGGTCAGGAGTGGAGAAAACAGCATAAACAGGAACAAGCCGAGTCAGCAACGAGAGGGTAATAAGACAAGCCAGGTCAGGAGTGGAGATATCAGGACAACAGGAACAAACCGAATAGCAACGAGAATAATGCAGAACAGCTCAGCCTGGAACAACAACCGAGCACTGACTGTCAGTGCTCAGGTTTTAAACTTGCCGCTTCTCCAAGCCCCGCCCCCAGCCGATGACGTGGAGCGTGGTCTCCACTGAGGCATAGAGAAAAGGAGGGGGCGTGGCGCGCGTGTCCTCCATACTCCGGAGAGGAGGCATGGGGAGCAGCAGACCACGGGTGCCCGCCGGACACGGGCACCGAAGATTGGGCACCGGGGAAGGTAGGTGGCGAGTACCCGCTATCCGCGGGTACTCGGGTGAATGGCTGCGATGCGGTTTGGGACGTGAACGTTCCGGATCGTGACAGTCTCCCCCCCTAAGGAGAGACCTCCAGACTCTCAAGGGACCTGGTTTGTAAGGATGAAGGGAATGAAAGTCCTGTACCAACTCATCAGCATGTACTTCCCTGGCATCCTCCCAAGAATTTTCGTTCACCTCGTATCCGTTCCATTTTATGAGGTACTGGAGACGACCCCGTATCTTCTGGAGTCCATAATCTGCTCTACCTCATATTCTTCAGACTTGTCAATGACGATAGGAGCAGGAGGATCCAGGTGTCTACCCGGAAAAGGATTCTCAATCCATGGTTTTAAAAGGGAAAGGTAAAAAAACGGGTGAATCCACATAGAAGGAGGTAGCGTTAGTTCAACTGCCACGGGAGAGATTATTCGTAGGATTGTGTAGGGACCCACGAACCTGGGTCCTAGTTTTCTGGAAGGACAACTCAACTTGAGGTCATTAGTTGATAACCATACCTTGTCCCCAGGTTTGTATGCAGGTGTGACACTACGGTGTCTATCCGACTGGTATTTATAATGTTGTTGTGACTTGATAAGGGTGGTACGTAAATCTCGATAGATGTTGGTCATCCTCGAGATCTGATTTGTTACGAAAGGAACTACACTGGAGATGGGGGAGCTAGGAAGCATGGAAGGATGGAAGCCATAATTAGAAAAGAAGGGAGACATCTGTATAGAGGAATGGATATGGTTATTATAGGCAAATTCCGCCAGTGGTAGGAGTTGATACCAATCGTCTTGCAGGTGGGACGTGAAACAACGGAGATATTGTTCTAAAGTTTGATTCGTTCGTTCTGTCTGTCCGTTGCTCTGAGGGTGAAATGAAGTAGATAAAGAACGCTGTATGTGTAATTCTTCGCAAAAGGCCTTCCAGACTCGTGACATGAACTGTGTTCCTCGATCTGAAACGATATTCTCAGGTAGTCCATGAAGGCGAAATATTTCCTTAATAAAAAAGGTAGCTGTCTCTTCAGATGTGGGTAAATGTCTTGCAGGGATAAAATGAGCCATCTTCGTAAACCTGTTGACGACCACCATAAGAGTGGTGTGTTGGTTAGATTCAGGTAAGTCAGTCATAAAATCCATGGAAATGTCGGACCATGGCCGCACCGGTACTGGCAGAGGACACAAAAAACCTGCAGGTTTATTATGGGAACCCTTAGAACGAGCACATATATTGCAGGATCGTATGAATTTATGAACCGTCTTCCTTGAGATCAGGCCACCAAAATGTTCTTTGAATTAGGTCAATAGTCTGTGTGATGCCCCCGTCCGTGTCCAGCTGCAGGAGTGTCGTGAAAATGTTGCAATACTTTAAGACGCACTTCAGGAGGGGTGTAAATCACATCTCCCTGATAGTATAAACCTCCTCGGAACTGTAGTTTAGGGAAATCAGACGGATTTATGTTGGAGGAGAGAAGATGAAGGTCATCCCATAGAGATCCTGTAAGTGTTAAAAAATGTCCCGATTGTAGTACAGTGTTCTCGTCATGGGAGTGTAAAGTGGGTATCTCGAACATGCGGGATAATGAATCGGCCTTGGTATTAACGAGAACCTGGTCTTTTACCTTGTTTCAGTGCTCGTAGGGTACTGGTAGCAGAAGTAGATCTGAAAGGATCCTCGTAGAGCGTCCATAGCTTGACGGAAGGAGCTCCATGACGCCAAAATAGAGCTATTGCTAGGAAGTAGGTGGTGAGCCCAGAATTGAGGTTCTTCAGACAAAAGTGCTATAACAGTATGAATCTTGATATAGTCCGATGAATAAGTACGTGGTCTAAGATTAAACATAATTTGGCAAGACATCATGAAAGTAGTGTATTTCTTACGGTCACCGGAGAAACGTTCAGGCATAGGAATTTGAGGTTCAGGTGCGATTGCTTCTTGTAGAGTCATAGATTCAGGTGCCATAGAAGGAGCCGAAAAAGGATCACCTTGAATGTTAGAGCTGCCTTGTCTCTGGTGCATTTCCTGGCGTATCTGAATCTGTCCTGCTTGAACATCTTGTAATGACTGATTAAACACTGCCATTTGTTGGGTAAGCGCGGCCACAGCCTCAGCCAATCC
Source organism: Spea bombifrons (assembly GCF_027358695.1). NCBI lineage: Eukaryota > Metazoa > Chordata > Amphibia > Anura > Pelobatidae > Spea > Spea bombifrons. Next base: position 12,042,780 of record NC_071097.1, read on the forward strand.
TGCGGATTCCATAGTGGCTCGGTTGTTATGTAACGTTTCCGAGAAGGTATACAGGTAAGGAATCCAGTATGCAGGAAAGGTAGCAACAGGAATGGTTTGGACGGAATCCAAAGAATAGTCAAGCAAGCTGGGTGCGGAATGGAGAGTTCAACGTAGTCAGGAGCAAGCCAATAGTTCAGCAACGAGAGGGTAATCAGACAAGCCGGGTCAGGAGTGGAGAAAACATCATAAACAGGAACAAGCCGAGTCAGCAACGAGAGGGTAATCAGACAAGCCGGGTCAGGAGTGGAGATATCAGGACAACAGGAACAAACCGAATAGCAACGAGAATAATGCAGAACAGCTCACCTGGGAACAACAACCTAGCACTGACTGAGTGTCAGTGCTCAGGTTTTAAACTTTCCGCTTCTCCAAGCCCCTAGCCGATGACGTGGAGCCGTGCGTGTAGCGTGGTCTCCACTGAGGCATAGAGAAAAGGAGGGGGCGTGGCGCGCGCGTGCGTGCGCGTCCTCCGTACTCCGGAGAGGAGGCATGGGGAGCAGCAGACCACGGGTGCCCGCCGGACGAGGGCACCGAAGATTGGGCACCGAAGATTGGGCAAGGTAGGTGGTGAGTACCCGCTATCTGCGGGTACTCGGGTGAATGGCTGCGATGCGGTTCGGGACGTGAAAGTTGTAATGTTCCCTAAATGCCTTGCTGATTTGTTTAGGGGCTAAATAGGTCTTCCCGTTTGAAGTTATCTTATTGATTCATTTTTCACTATTCCTATATTTTATTGGTTACATTTTTGCTAGCTCTGTTACTGCTATAGTATCAATCCTGTTTTAGTGTTAATAGACATTAGTTCTCTCTGGTTTTCTTTGATCCTTGCTTGTCTTTAGATATCCAAACTGTTGGATTTAGTTTATTATTGGCTTCTAATTGTGCCAATCTAACATACAAGTCTGTAAGAATCCGTCCCCTTGATTTCTTGATAAGTGTCCCATGTTTTATGAGATAACCCCGCATAGCACACCACAGGGTTGCATCCGAAACTGTCCCATTGTCGTTTAAATTTTTTTTAGCTAAATTAAAAAGTTGCTCCCTAAATGTTGAGCAGAGTAATAAGGATTAATTCAATCTCCATTTGATCTTATTTTAAACTTCTCATTGTTCTGTAGCTCTGTATTGTTCTGTATAATAAAAATTGGTGCATGATCAGACCATGTCAGGTTTCCTATTGATGTTGAGTTGCACATTTCTATAGACTTACTATCCAACATAAACATATGAATTCTAGAGTCTTCTGATGGACTGAAGAATAATCTGTAAAATCTTTCACAGATGGATTATGCGTTCTCCAGATATCATATAATTTGTTGCGAGCTAGGCATAGCGAAAATAATTTAGCTAAAGATTTTGTTTTTGCAGTCCATACATCATACTTTTGTCTAGTTTTGCATCTTGAATACCGTTCATATCTCCACCAATCAAAAGGTAACCTTTTGCAATTTCTTGAACTCTATCAAATATCTTCCCCTGGTACATACCTGGGAACTGCTCTAAAAAATTGCCGGGTGAGCACCGCTCCTCCGGGTCAAGACCCGAATCCTCCGCGTCGTGGGGTCTTGACACGCCCCGCTCCCTGCCCGTTTTTTCTTTAAATGGGAGTGTTTCCCCGACATCAGCGGGAATGCCCCCGACGCTCTGACATCAGTGTGCAGTCATGGTCGCATCCCACAAGGGAAGGCTCCGGGTAGCCGGAGCCCAGAAGTTCCCATAAATGCCTGTGTAGCAGTCAATTAAATACAGAATTTTAGTATTTGTATGATAGCTAAATCTTGGGACAGCTTTAACACAAGCAGGCTATCAATGCCTACTGTGATAAAGACAATTTGAATTGTAGACTTACTGCTTTAGATATGGATATTCAGTGAACACCCCTGCACTGGCTGTATTAAATTCCCCCGGAGTCCATTATAAATTACTGTCAATGTGCTGTTGAGTATTGGCCACTTGACTGCCAAAATCCAGATCGATACATTTTAGAACACATAATCTAATATTTATAAACTAGTCACAGATCTTTGATCTAGAATTTGTATTAATGCAAGGCATCAGTTTATAAACCTTGTGAATATCACAAACTACATTGTCAATGGAATACCATTGTTTTTTGAAAATATGTTGTAATTACCATTTTCCTACCCAGCAAGTGTTGATAACCATTCCTTCTATTCAAGTTAGACCAGTTTCCTACTCTCCTTGATGATTGTCATTGACTTCACCCTAAATTTTCTGACCTTTTCTCTCTGTTGACATTATTCCTGTACGGCCTTCTACAATAAGCTTATATTCACTGCAGAATAATTTAAAAATGAATAATAAAAACAGACCATGTCATGTTATAAGCAAAAAAATCTTGTCAGCTTTGCCTGGAGCTAAAATAGTAAAAAAATGGTTTTGCACATGTCAGATATATCTGATATAAAAAATCTACAATCTCTTGTAGCTTCGTGTACAAGCAAAGTGATCTGGGTTACTGCCTAGGCCCCTGTCATGTGCCGGTAGAACTGGAGGATCCATGATTTAGAACTAGGCGTAAACCCATTTGGCACCAAACTGCATGTTGGCACGATAAGCCTGGAACTGTAATCCAATTCGGAGGCAGGAGAAAAGTCAGACAGGTCGTGGTCAGGACACACGGAATTGAATAAACCACAATGATATTCCAAAATCGAAGTCACTTAAAACAAGTTAAGACTGGGGAATTGCTTGATAAAAGGCTTGCAGGCTCCATTATGGCCGCTGGTTAGACCATAAATAAGAGTTTAAATAACGCTCCAAAGTATTCCCTGGCTCCTGAAGACTGGCTGAGAAGTTTCATAAAAATGGGTGAAGTACCCTAAGGAACTGGTGTGTTTAGCACCCAACCGCACGTCTTTTCTTACAGCTGTATATTCCTTCTGGTGGCTATGCAGAGAGTTGTAGATATGAACTGGAATCCTTGTCTGAGACATACACAAACAATCTTGGGCATAAACAAGGGAGCCAGTTGGTTGGCCAAAGAAGGTTTGGGTAATACAATAAAATGGGCTTGCTTGAAGAATAAATATACTACTACCAAGTGGTATAGTGGTTTGGCCTTGTGATTGAAGCAGCTCAGTGATAAAGTCAATATACCGTATTTGCTCGATTATAAGACAAGGTTTTTTCCAGAGCAAATGCTCTGAAAAATACCCCTTGTCTTATAATCAGGGTCGTCTTATAATCAGACCTCAAATAGGTCTGATTATGAGAATAAGATCCAGATCCCCCGTAGCGATGCAGGGGACCTGGATCCTCCTGTGTATGCCCCCCCAACTTACCGGTGCTTCTGAGTCCCCGGTGCTTAGTCCGGGCAGCGTGTAGAGCTCTACGCGATTCGCGTAGAGCGGAAGTTGTCTACGCGAATCTCGTAGAGTTCTACACGCTGCCCGGACTAAGCACCAGGGACTGTGGTATGCCCCCCCTACCCACCCGTGCTTAGTCCGGGCAGCGTGTAGAGCTCTATAGAGCGAATCGCGTAGAGCTCTACACGCTGCCCGGACTAAGCACCGGGGGACTCAGAAGCACCGGTAAGTTTGGAGGAGGGAGGGGGAGGGAGTGTTAAATGGGGGGCATAAGGCATTTCTGGAGGCAGAGTGCTCTGTGAAATGCCTTTTAACCCCCATTAATGCCACTCTGCCGCCATAAATGCCTTTTGACCCTCTACACGCCACTCTGCCTCCTGAAATGCCCTATACCTCCCTATATGCCACTCTGCCCCATAATATGCCTTTTAACCCCATAAATGCCAGAGTGGTATATAGGGGTATAAGGCATTTCTGGAGGCAGAGTGGGCTTTTATTAACAAACAATTGTTCACATAGTTTACATGAATTCACATTTACTGGTAAATAGGGCTGAAACAACTAATCGATAAAATCGATAATAATCGATTATGAAAATCGTTGTCAACGAATTTCATCATCGATTAATCGGATAGATTTTTATCGATTATAAAAAGAGGTTTTTTTCAGAGCAAATGCTCTGAAAAACTCCTCTCCTTATATAATCCGACCTCAAACAGAGATCGGATTATAACACCGGAATCCAGATCCCCCGCAACGCTGCAGGAGACCTGGATTCCCCTCACTGTCGGCCGGTCTCTCACTTCCGTCTCTCTCCCCCTCCCATCTGCCTCCTCCCCCCTCCCATACACTGCTCTGCCTCTCTACCCGGCACCGTTACTGACAGGCACTTTCCCTGCAGCTTCATAGAAGCCTCAGTGTAAGTGAAGGTGAGTAATGGAGTCTGTCTGTGCGATGCAGACCCTCACCGGCTGACAGAGAATCATCCTCTCTGAGAGCCGGTGAGGGTCTGCATCGCACAGACAGACTCCGTTACTGCCCTTCACTTACACTGAGGCTTCTATGAAGCTGCAGTGAAAGTGCCTTCAGTAACGGAGCCGGGTAGAGAGGCAGAGCGGTGTATGGGAGGGGGGAGGAGTCAGAGGGGTGTATGGGAGCCACCCTCCAATACACCACTCTGGCTCCTCCCCCTCTCATACGCCACTCTGCCTCTCTAACCGGCTCCCTGCTGTCTTGTCAGAAACGGAGGTTCACAGGAGGCAGAGTGGAGTATGGGAGGGGGAAGGAGGCAAAGTGATGTATGGGAGGGGGAGGAGCCAACGTGATGTATGGGAGGAGGCAGAGTGGAGTATGGGAGGAGCCAGAGTGGAGTATGGGAGGGGGAGGAGCCAGAGTGGTGTATGGGAGGAGGCAGAGTGGAGTATGGGAGGGGGAGGAGCCAAAGTGATGTATGAGAGGGGAGGAGGCAGAGTGGTATATGGGAGGGGGGGAGGCAAAGTGATGCATGGGAGGGGAGGAGCCAAAGTGATGTATGGGAGGGGGAGGAGCCAGAGTGGTATTTGGGAGGGGGAGGGGCCAGAGTGGTGTTTGGGAGGGGGAGGAGCCAGAGTGGTGTTTGGGAGGGGAGGAGCCAGAGTGGTGTATGGGTGAGTTATAGTGGTGTATGGGGGGTATTATGAATTTTTAGGGCATATAGGGGGTATAAGGCATATGGATATTAGGCATATCAGGGGGGCATAAACATATCTGGGGGTAAAAGGTATATCAGGGGGCTCAGTGGCATATAGGGGGTATAAGACATCGATATTAGGCATATCAGGGGGGCATAAAACAAATCTGGGGGTAAAAGGTATATCAGGGGGCTCAGTTGCATATCACTGGCATATAAGGAGTATAAGGCATATCAGGGGCACAGTGGCATATCAGGGGGCACAGTGGAATCTGGCATATAAGAGGTATAAGGCATATATGGGGGCAGAGTGGCAAGCTGGGGGTCAGATGTGCATAACTGGGGGCAGTTTGGTAAATAAAAAAATTTAAACAAGGCTTTTTTCTCAGTTTTTATTAAATATGAAAAATAGTTAACATATGAATTAATATTTACTAATAACTTTGTATTAAAACCTAGTTTGAGAAGCACTGTGTTTGGGTTCTTGTAGCTTTTATTATTATGTCAGTAAAATAAGAAGGTGAATAGAGAGAGGCCATTGCAATAAAGAGATGAAAGTGTAAATTGTACGTTTTTTATTGCAATTTTTCTTCAATTTAAAATAATGTATTTTTTTATCCGATTAATCGATTAATCGACAAAATAATCGGCCAACTAATCGATTATTAAAATAATCGTTAGTTGCAGCCCTACTGGTAAAGCTTTTTTCCTATAGGGTCGTCTTATATTCAGACCTTTTCTTTTTTTCATAAATTAATATTCAGATTTTGGGGGGTCGTCTTATAATCAGGTGTCACCGTCCCGGTGGCTCCGGATGCCGCTGGGAGTGTCTCCATCCCGGCGGCTCTGGACGCCGCCAGGAGGCGAACCGGGAAGGCGGGCGGTCCTCTGCTCGCCGCACAGGGGCTAGTAGTGGGCGAAGGGTTGGCCGCGGTTCCCGGGAGGACATCTCCCCGGGCAGCGGACAATCCTCCGCCCGAGGAACAACGGTTCCCGGAGCCTGAGTACTTACCCATCCTCCGGTCGTCGGTCCGCCTCCCGGGCTCGCGCTCGTCTGGGGATAGATTGACGGCTGGGGGGGCGTGGTTTTTGTTCTGGTCCGGGAGGGGCTTGTGATTGGCGCCAGTTTTAAAAAGCCGGCTGTGCCTTTCACAGGCACCCTGTTGTGGTCTTTCAAGTCTATTGTATTCTGCTCGTGTTACCAGTTTTGTGTTTGGACCTTTGGCTTGCCTGACTCCCCTTTTGCGCTACGATTTTGTACCTTCGCCTGTGACTTCTGGTTTTGACTCCTGGTTCGTCTGACTACCCGCTCTGTGTATCGGACCCCTGGCTTGGCTTACTACCCGCATTGTGTTCCTGTCTCGTACTGCGCCTTGCCGCTGCTGCCGCTCAGTACCTATCTCCAGCTGGTGGGAGGTTGTCCACTGTTGGGATCATCTAAGTCCTGGGCTGCTGCTGCCGGGAACTCTTCTCAGTGGCAGCAGTTTGGGCAGAAGAACTTCTGCGGGGATGACCTTCCTTAATACTCCAGCGTTACAGTGACATCAGGGTCATCTTATAATCGAGCAAATACGGTAATACAAGGGCAATATAGGTCCAGGGTTTTTCAGGTATAGGTAATGGACACAGAAGACCTGTAGCCCTATTTCTGGGTATCTTGAATCGAGCGCACACTGAACATGATTTCACAAAATCAGTGCTGTCTTTACACAAAAGACAGCCACCAGAAATGGTGTGGTATTCACATTTTGGTAAGGATTTCACATTTTGTTTTCCACGATGACCAGCTATGGGAGAAGAATGAACCCACAATAAAACCTGTCTGCTGAATTTAGGTTGCACATATAACCGTCCTGGGGAGGCTTCTTTTCTTCAGCTCTGGAAGACGGATGCTGATAAATTTTTTGTAGTAAAGACAGAGAAACTGTATCAATCAGTTTAGAGGCCATGATGATGGTTTCATCTTGGTATTTGATGTTAGGTGGTTCAAACTGTCTGGACAAGACACAGGGATGTGGAATTTGTATCGTCCGATGCCTGGGACAGGTTCCGGGTGCCAGGCAGGTGGTTTTTTGTTTCATTTAGCCCTGCTATGGGCAAGCAGCGTGGCTAGGATCAAGGTCCCCCGCAGTGCTGCAGGGGACCTGGATCCTCCTCTCTGGCATCCGTAGGACGCCTGTGCGATGCGTGCAGACAACCTCTGCTACTACCCTCCACTTCCGCCGATGCTTCTATAACAGAGTGCCGGCGTGATATAACCTTCTGGTGCTCCACCAGAAGCTCCAGCGGAAGTGCCAGCCAGCAGCGGCGGAGGTTGTCTGCTTACATCACACAGACTTGACCGGCTACCAGAGAGGAGGATCCCCGCATTGCTGCAGGAGACCTGGATCCTCCTCTCTGGCACCTGGTGGATGTCTGTGCGATGCACACAGACGACCTCCGCTACTACCCTCCACTTATGCCGTGGCTTCTATAACGGATCGCTGGCGTCACGTGACTTTCCTGCGCAGCTCCAGCAGGAGTGTCGGGCAGAAACGGAGGTTGTCTGCGCACATTGTACAGGCTTTCACTAGCTGCCCCATTAGACACCAGGGAGTCTGGAGCATGAGAGACAAGTCTGGGGATGCATTGGCAAGTCTGGGGAGGGAAAGTGGTATACCTGGAGACAGAGTGGCATATAGGGGGGTCAGAGTGATATATTGGGTGGTATAAGGCATATTGGGGGTCATAAGGCATATCTGAGGGCAGAGTGGCATATAGGGGAGTCGTGTCATATCTGGGGGATCATAAGGCATATATATATATATATGGGGCAGAGGGACATACAGGGAGTATAATGCATATCTGGGGACAGAGTGGCAAATAGGGGGGGTCATAAGGCATATCTGGGGTCAGAGTGGCATATTTGGGGGGATAAGGCATATATGGGGAACATAGTGGCATATTTGGGATATAAGGCATATCTGGGGGACAGAGCGGCATATTTGGGGGTATAAGGCATATCTGGGGGCAGAGTTGCAAGCCTTGGGTCAGATGTGCATAATTGGGGGGCAGGTTGGTTAATAAAAGGAAATAAAAACAAGAAATGCATTTTTCTCAATCAATTTTTATTAAAAAATAGTTTACATGTGAATTAATATTTACTAGTAAAACTTTTTTGGTATTAAAACCTAGTTTGAGAAATATGGTGTTTGGGTTCTTGTATCTTAAAATACAATGAGACGTTACTGTAAATTGTAAGTTTTTTATCCTGCTGTTTGTTTTTAACACCCAGCTTGTTCATTAAATTATTTAAAATAAACAAAAAATGAGCAACTTGTTTTTTATTTGTTAAATCGAGAAAAAAAATAGGCCAACTAATCGATTATGAAAATAATCATTAGTTGCAACTTACGCATATCCTCCAATTAGTGGCAGGTCGCCACTGAAGCCTCTTCCCCCACGTTGTGTTGTGGCTGGGCCGGATACAATTTAATTTTCATTTCTCACGCAATGCCCTCACGCAATCCTGTTTGTTTCTGTCTGCGGGCACCACAGCTTTTAGGAGGAAGTAATCCGGGGAGCAGATCTTCTGCGTTTTAGTGGATGTGAGGAGAAACTCATGAGGTGAAGTCCCAAGGATGATGAGCTCTGTATGAGGAGTGCTATTATGGTGGTTGACATCTGCTGACATGGTGTTATTACCGTATTTGCTCGATTATAAGACGACGCCCCAAAATCTAAATCTTTAATAAAAAAAAAAAAGAAAAAGCCTGAATAGAAGACTACCCTTTAGGAAAAAAATTTAATAGTAAATATTACTTCATGTAAATTATTTTTTGATATTTAATAAAAGCTATGATTGAGAAAAATATTTTTTGTTTTTATTTCCTTTTATATGCTAACCAGCGCCCTCCAGTTATGCACATCTGCCCCCAGGCTTGCCACTCTGCCCCAAGAAATGCCTTATACCACCTTTTTTCCACTCTGCCCCCATGATGTGCCTTTTAACCCTCTATATGCCACTCTGCCTCCACAAATGTCTTATACCCTCCTATATGCCACTGTGCCCCATTATATGCCTTTTAACCCCCTATATGCCCTTCTGCCCCATGATATGCCTTATTCCCCTATATGCCACTCTGTCATATAGGGAGTTCAAAGGCATATTATGGGGCCAAGGGGCATATAGGGGGTTAAAAGGCATTTTTCGGATATATATATATATATATATAACTGCTAACAGCAATCACACTCCTATCAAGCCAAGGCAGCCAGTACATGCTGGAACCTGGGGATTATAGGAGTGTGATTACAGCCTCCCTATGTCATGCTACCCCCCCTTACACATGCTATCACACACACACTCGTTCACAAACATTTAAATACTCATTCATTCCACACATACGTGCTCATAAACCCTCCCCCGCCCCTTACCTGAACTGCAGATTTCTCAGACTTCTGCAGGTGCCCGGCTGTGCGAGCAACTTCTCTTGTCCCGCCCCCAGAGGAAGAAGGAGGGGGCAGAGTCATGTGATGACTCTGCTGGCTTCCTGTTCTCCTGCTGCTAGTACAAGAAAAGTCTGGCCCCAGCGGACCTTTTTCCCCCCAGCTATTTGTGGTCTGATTATAAGACGACCTCGATTATAAGACGAGGGGTATTTTTCAGAGCATTTGCTCTGAAAAAAACCTTGTCTTATAATCGAGTAAATACGGTGATATAAATTTAATATAACATTATTTAGCTGTTAATACACATGCCTGGTGCATAGGGGATAATGTAGCAAAATAATGTATAGGCATTAAGTTGCGAGGATCATTTGCCGAAAATTCAATGACGGAATCGATTCTTTGTGGTTTTCTGCAGCAAGTACTTAGGCATCTCAAACTCCATTAAATGATTGCCCTCCAGACGAATTGATAACTGGATTGTGCTGCTGTAGGAAGTGCAGCATCAGGATGAGTAGGTTTCACTTGATATAATGGAGTTGTATGGACACTAACAGTCTTTGAGGAAAAGGAGTTGAAATGGTAGTCGCACTCAGTGGAGCACCTCCTTCTACTAACCGATGAAGTTACCTGGCTTCTGAGGGCAATACACACACATAGGTCCGGTGCTTTCAAGCATTGGTTTTCTTCAGGAGAGAGATGTAAGTATGGCCCGATTTTATACTTTCATAGGTTCAGCCATGGAAGAAGCAGGGGACTACAGGTGCTGAGAAGGTACAGACGGTCTAAGAGAAAACACACACATGGCTGGATGTTTAGGAAACAATCTACTCTGCAATGTGCTGGCTGATTGGTTAATATAAACAGGACTGGTTTACACAACAGAACAAGCCACAAACAGGATACAGGCTGTAGGTAATACACAAGTTGGAAAGTCTCTTGACAGGGCACTGTGGCTGGAAACACAGCTGAAGTCTTATGGGGAACGTTGTGGCTGGATGGGACCTTAGATTCGGACTCAGCTGTCAAGAATAAGTAAAGGGTGCTCCTGAGAGGGAAGGGTGGCCACTACTGGCTCCACGTAGGCATAGCTATCACATAGTCATAGTTTTTCTTGTTCTCTCCTCTCTTGACTCCTGGCATCCAATCCAGGACCAAAGCATACCTTGGAACTCTCTGTCACGGTCACCCGCTCGCGCGCGGCGGTTGCCAAGTTCCCCGGACACCCCTTCGGTACAGCACGTGTGCATGGTGAGGGTACCCATTAACCCGATGCGGGTGGTCGGAGTCCGACCACCGGCATTGAGGACAAAAGTCGGGAGCAGGGAGTCCTGTTTCCGACGGGCATCATATTGCCCGACGAAGCAGTGACTCACAGTATTCTGTACTTATACGCGCTCGGTCCGGTGGCATTTCTCTTGGTAGTGTAGATGGGGGTGCGGCCGGTCTGCTTCGGAGGCGGGGTTCTGGGAGATCTTCCAGAGCTACTGTGACACGGGCTGGGGGGCGGAGACTGTGATTTGGTGCCGGATTTAAAAACCCCGGATATGCTTTGTCTGGTACCCTTTTGTGGTCTTCGTTGCTGTTAGTTTCCTGTTGAACTGTTCTCTGAGTATCTCCGAATCTTTGACCCTTTGCCTGCCTGATCATCCTTAGCCTAGCGATTCTGTACCGTGTCCTGTGTCTCCTGGTTTCCAGTTTTGGCTCGTCTGACTACCCGCGTTCGTGTTTTGACCCGGCTTTCCTGACCATCCTGTCCGTTATTTCCCTGGCATTTCTGTTCTGGCTCCTGGCTTCTGTGTTTGCTGTTCCTGCTCCTTGCATCCAACTCATTCCTATATTTATCCTCTTGCACCTGGCCTCCTCGCTGTTGGGATTGTCTACGTGCCAGCTCCCTGCCACTAAGGGTTTCCTTTGGTGGTTGGCTTCTGGGCAGAAGAACTTCTGCGGTGTGCGCCGTTGTGTAAGCGGTCGTGACACTCTCCAGGTTTGGCCCCCGAGAACTCGGGAGAAGCAACGGTTTAACAACTGAATACTCCGGGTTGCGGGAGCAGGGTCTTGACACGCCCCACTTCCTGCTCATTTCCCTTTTAAATGGGTATGGGGAAAGCCCACTGACATCCCCCAACATCAACCAGAATGCACACTGACATCAGTGGGTAGTCCTCGGCGCATCCTGCAAGGGTAGGCTGCAGGTAGCCGGAGCCCACAAGTGCCCAGGTATGGCAATAAGGCCCTCTAAATATGCCTGCCTGGAGCATCAAGTACATAATGGAATGCAGAAATAAAAGCATCCAAAACTTCTAAAACTGGAGCATTGTTATCTAATAATGTTGAGGCTCAGGCAAATGCTTTTTCTTTCATAAGGAGTGATTATAAAATCTGCTCTTGTGTCATGAGAATCGAAGGTGTGAGGTTGAGTATGAAAATGTCATTGGTTTAGGAATACACAGAATTCTACTGAATTCCCAGCAAATTTGTTGTGTGAAGGCATTTTTGGAGGCCGAGCAGTAGTACTGGAACCAGTGACCGCAACAGGTGGATTACAAGAAGCCCCCATAGGATTAGGTATAGCTTGAGCAGACATTACACTTGTACACTGCTCGGTGATAAACTTTGAAGGGCCTCTTGACCACACCATTTTGCCACCCACCTAGGCTTGTTGGCCTTTTAAAGTGCCATCCAAAGCCTAGCAGTAATAAACCATTTAACACCATTCATGGGCTTTAGTTAAAAGATGTAATGTGACGTAAGCTTTCAGAATGCTAGCCCAGCAGCCTGGATTCCTTTGGGCTATACCCATTTTTAATCTATATTGTTTTGTGTATGTTTTTCTTATTGTATTTTTTACTCTAGTTGCTAGAACTGTAATCTTATAATTAAGAATTTATGCAGAATAATAATTTTCCAATGTTTTTGAGAGATGCTGATTGTTGATTGCCTAATTCAGGGATAAGTGCTCATCTCAGCAGAATAAGAAAGAACTGATTGCAAGCCTTCAAATGAACATAAATATAATCCAGTAATAATCAGTCTTTTTGGAAAGAGAATATGAAAAAACATGATGTTATGCTAACTGCTTAACAACTTTCCTGGCAGGGGATGGAAAGCACAGTGTAAAAGCATATACCTTTTTGTCTTTGTTTCTCGTGAAGGGATCTTAAAACAATCAATTGGAAATTAAACCAGAAAAAGAGAAAGAAAAATAAAGAAAACAATACACACAATTACAGTCCATTTGTTCCAAAACACCAAAAGCAACTGAGGGAGGAAACATTTGCACAAGGTGACTACCATTAAATATAATAATAATACATTTCTTGTACAACTTACAAGGGATTTGTGTGATTAGCTAGTGTTAGAAGACACACCTATTTGGTTTAGAGCACTTAAATGGGTATACCAGTGCTGGTCCAAGATAAATTATATCACTTTTATTACCTACTAAAGGTCCAACTTTACTTAAAGACTATGTTAAGCATATGGTCAGGCCTACTCCCAACCAGCATTCCCTCCTTTCTGCTTATTCCTAAACCTATTGTTGCTCCCATTCACCCAATCCAAATTGGCTTGCCTTAGCTTTTGTCACGGTCCGCGTCACGGACCGCAATGTAGTGATTCCCCCGAGTACCCGCGGCTAGCGGGTACTCGAAACTCACCTCTCCCGCAGCTCCGGGACCTTGCTTCGAGGTGCCAGCAGCCAGCAAGCACCCGGGGCAGGTCCTGCAGGGTATCCCCATCGCAAATGATGGGCGGTACGTACGGGGGCGAACCACGCCCCCTCTCTTATAGCTTGCCTCCCTGACGTTACGTCACCCGCTGGGGGCGGAGCCTGGTCTGAGCGGCAGATTCAAAAGCCGAGCACTGACTTCTATTCAGTGCTCGGTTATTGTTCCTGCTGAGTAGTTCGTTTAAAGAGTTATACTTACCTGATTGCCTCTCCGTTGCTGACCTGTGCCTGTTCTTGACTTTGCTGCCTTCTCTACTCCTACCCGGCTTGTATGATAACCATCTCCGTTGCTGACCTGTGCCTATGCCTGTTCCTGACTTCGATACCTTCTCCACTCCTGACCTGGCTTGTTTGACGATTCTTGATACTTCTGTGCCTTGCTGCATACTGGGTTCCTCACACAAGAACTTTGTGACAGCTTTTAAATGATCTAGTAATTGGGCCATAACAAAATTAATAACAGAACCAATGAAAAAGTGTGCAAACTAGATTGGCCAAATGCTTATTATATTTTATATTTCTATAATACTCCTAAACCATGGTGTTTAGGTATGCCAGCACATGAGTCACATTCAGGAGGAAGTACCACACTACCTTCACTGTCGACCACTTCCGCATCCTCTATCTTTTATCTTCCCTCTTCTCTTCTATCTTCGCCTGTATCTCCACGTAAATAACCTGATGGGAACTTCAGCCAAAATAGCTGCGCTTGCGATCCTCCAATCGGGTGAGAGGGTGTCATCGAACGCATCGCCATATTTCCTTCAGTTCAAGTGAGGGCTAAAGAAGGGAGAAGAGAAGGAAAAAGATAGGTGAAGAAGAAGATACAGAAGTGGTTGGCAGAAACGGTAGGCAAACTTATAGTTTAGAGTAAAGAAGAGTGTGAGAGAATGAGTGAGTGTGTGAGTGAATGTGGGCCCAAGAAACTCACAATAATATCATACTTTGGCAATCACCCCCACAAACATGCTGACACCAAATACCGACAAAGAAATATTCTTGCTAACACCATACATTAGCATACTTACACACATGCAACCATCATATGCTCAAAAACACACACATGCCTACATTAACACATACACTAATGCACACATGCTAACACCACAATCTTATATGAAAGGGTTGCAACAGCTGGAACCTAATTTTTCGGGCTGGAACCTGACTTTCCTTACACTTCCAGTAAAGAGTCCTTGGGCAACACCCTTTAATGCATAATGCCTGTATTAACAAGGTCCGTGTTAGATGTTGATGAACCAGGACAATCTGACGACAAGTGGGCTACTAGAATGAACCATGTACAAGACAAGAGAGATAACAGAGAAAAGGAATAAACCCAGCGCAAGGGTGACCTAAAATAGAACACCAATAATTGGGAAATAAAAATACTTTAAAAAGGGGGATGGATATGCTTACTAGGCAGTAACAATGGAGATATATAAAATAAAATACTTTAAAATGCACTCACAATAATGCAGATGGAGGAACTAAAAGGCAGATAAGGAACACTAAGCAGTAGTTTCTGAAAATAAAGGTGTTTAATGTTGCAGTAGGAACAGTAATCCACACTGGATGTACAAGCAGTGACTGAATCCAAATGCTGGTAGAACAAAAGACAGGGCTATTCATGTAGTAGTCCAAGGGTAATAGAGTCTACACAGCTAGAGATGAACTGCCATACAGACAGCATCCAGCACACGTAATGGAAGCTGCCGGTGAGTAGTGCTTTCACATTAGATTTGGCAAAGGCGGGCGGGCGGGCACCTCTCTCTCTACGGAAGCCAAATAGGATCAGAAAGAATCAACGCGTTTCGTCCGGGAAATTGTTCAGGATTCTGTAGCATTAACACTAAGATGGAGCTTACATATGGTCTGCAAAGAGGTGGATACTGATTCTGATTTAAAAATACATACAACCATAAACATGGATGTTATATATGTTTATATATCTTATGATATAGTGAAAATAATATTCAAAATAATTGAAAAATTATAGTATGAAGAAAAACAAAGCCGTTATTAACCAATAAATGAAACATGAAAAAATGGGTACCTGTATATATCATATAAACTTAAACAAATCAATAAATATATTAATAAATACCCGATAGGACAACTTTAATAATGGTATATAGGGCAGTTTAAAAATGTTTATATATGATAAACATACATAATATAATATATATATATATATATATATATATATATATATATATTTTTGTATCCTAATGCCAATCCCAAAAACATTACTCTCACTTTTGAATCCGACCCCATCACCATTAATTTTTTGGATGTCACCTTTTATAGTGAACAAACTCAACTCAAAACCAAAACGTATTTTAACCCCTTAACATCCAATGAAGGGCCAGGCACGTCACACAAAAACATCAGGTAACGACCAAAGACAACAGAACGTCATTTGATTAAACAAGCTTGGAATCTACGATCGCTTTCTTTGCTTCCACAGTGTTGCTGTAATGCCTCGATGTCGAGGCATTCAGCAACACCAAGATCGGCATCGGGGCCATGTCTGGCCCCTCCCAGGGGCGTCAACGTCCGCTATACACTGTATGTGGCGGACTCCCGTTTTAAAAGAGTTTATCGCCTCCTAAACTTCAATGGTGTCACTGAAATGACTCGATAGCAATGCATTTAGCAACACCGAACACTTACCCCAGGACGCGATGTGACTGCTCCGGAGAGTGCTAAAATTAGCACTGTATCTTCCAAAAAATCATGGAAAAAAACATGGAAAGAGTTAAAATAAAAGCATTTCAAATACCCAAGGGGTGTCTCCTTTAAAAAAAATAAATTTGATGGGGTAAATTGGAGTGGCCGTGTTCAAAGATGGGGCATAGGCATAAACTGACCAAAATGGGATAAAAGCACCCTTCCAAATGTGGCCTTTTAGCCAGACAACCCCATGCATGGGTGGTATCACTGTAATAAAAAAATATTGCTGAACTTGTACCAGGAGCTTTCAATTCACACCTGAAGTGCAATTTGTGTGATAAAAAAAGAGGGCAAAGGTACATAAGAGACAGACAAACATGAAATACAGGAACTAGCCTATGACTATGTGATAAAAATTGGAGATTCTGTCACATCATATGGCCATAGTATGCTTAGCCCACCACTACGCCAAAGTACTCCAATTTTCGGTGGGTCCTAACACTAAACCCTGCCGACTGAATTACTAATAAACTGAAACTAAACATTGAATCTAAACACAAAACCAAGAAGGACATACCTTTAGACTGCAGGGGCACACCTTATAAAAGAAACAGAGCTGAAGCAAGGAGCAAAACCGGAATCAAGGAATCAGAAGCACAGAACAGAGCATATTGAAATCCAGAAATGGATTACAGCAAAGGGGGAACTGTAGCAAGACAGGGAAAATCAGAGATATGCAGCTCTGCAGCCTGGATGGACCCTGACATCTATATTGTATTTTTCATTGCTCTTTTACACTACTCCCTGTGTATCCAGGTCTTTAATTTTCTGTGGTTTTTTTAATCCTGTCTCTCTTTGTATCCTGCTTTTTTGGTCTGGTATCCTAGGTGTTTTATTGGTTAAAAGAGAAGCGTCTGAGGATCTCGGCTCCTCACTCTATCCCTTGTGTTCCTTGTTCCCTATCCTTTGTTGTGTCCTGTACCATGTATGTCTTGTCTAGCTATGTTTCTTGCTGGGTTGTCTTATAACCAAGCAAACGCGGTAGTAATGAATAATGGCACAAGTAACATTATTATATCGTCTAATACACTAATGCTAATACATATGGACATTGATATGTAGTTGCCCCCCCTCGCAGCTATAACAGCTTCCACTCTTCTTGGAAGGCTTTCCACAATATTTTGGAGTGATTCTGTTGGAATTTTTGCCCATTCACCCAGTAGAGCATTTGTGAGATCAGGCACTGATGTTGGATGAGAAGGCCAGACTCGTAATCTCCGTTCCAGTTCATCCCAAAGGTGTTTGATTGAGGTTTTTGGTCAGGGCTCTGTGTGGGCCAGTCAAGTTCTACATGGGCTTAACTTAGGTTACTTGAACCTAGTGTGTTGCTCTGTAAAATAGGAGGGACTAATAGAGATAAAAGGGAATATGATTTTGGAACAGACCCTTGACAATTGGAATAAAAAAAAAAATACAAGTAATGAAAGCATTAAGTCTGAGGTCCTGGAAACAATGAGGGATTCTTTCGATGGAACAATTAGTAAATGGTGAAAAGTTGAAGGCCTTTTCCAAGATCCAACAAGAATATCCCCTGTCAAGCACTGAGGTATTTATATACCTCAGGGTTAAGAATTTCCTGACTCGAAATATGCTATGCTTACCAAAAAAGTTACTTATAATTGAAAAATTGTTTTCAACAGAGAGGGTCAAAAAGACTCTCTCTAAGGCTATTCGATTTTTAAAAGATCAGAACGTACCAATTCAATACCCTTAAATTAGAATCTGGGAAAAAGAATTATCAATAGATGTAGATGAATAGTGTGATGCCTTTTTTGATTTTACCAAGACCGTACATAACTTAAACCTATTGGAGACACAATTCAAAGTTTCTAATAGATGGTATCTGGTGCCTACTAGATGTATCCTGAAAGCTCTGCCACATGCTGGAGATGTAATAAGGCAGCATGTTCTTACCTCCGCGTATGTTGGCGTTGCGAGGACATTAGACCAATATGGTCCAAGGTCTTTAACTTTATTGATGAAATGACTAATATAAAACTAAAGGAAACACCTGAAGTCGCATTATTACTGTTATAACTGCCTAAAATCAGAAGAAGCGACTTACAATTCATTACCCATTGCCTAATGGCTATTAAGATATCGTTCGCTCGGAATTTAAAACAACCTTTTCAGCTGGTTTGGTTTGTAATTGTATAACAATTAAACACTTAACAATGGAAAAAAACATTGCGCTGGCCATACTTAAGCTCATCAAAAAACTATGAAATCTGAAAACTCTGGCAGGATAAAATAGAAAAATGTTGGCCGATGCACAGATCTAACAACAATCCTTAAACAATAGTTAATCTAACGATCGATAAATCGTCACCGTTCACAAGGTCTTCCTCCATGCCTGGGGGTGAATCCACATGTCCTAGTTTTATGTTGTGTAAGTGTAGGTCTTTTTTTAATGTGTGAATGACTAACACGCACTTCGGATTCTATTGATTCTATTAGGTTTTTCTCAAAAGTGTTATAGCTTTTTGTCTTTTGTAATATTTTTTTTAATATTATTAAAAATACCCACATTACTGTAGAATCTGTGTTATAAAATGATAAACTATTACGTTTAATTGGTGTTCGGGTATACCATATCCCCATATCCAATCATTGGCTTATCTTTAGATATTAGAATTTCAAAATACGGTATGTTGTGATTAATTAGCAACTTTTTAAGTAGAGTTAGATAACCAGTTACCAAACAGGTAATTAACTTATGTGTATGTAAGTATGGAGGCAATATCCGTGTTCCCAGGCCCCCCTTATAAATTTAAACTTGTCATAACTGTTCTCCATCTAGCATGGTCATTGCTTTAATCTTGCTTCCAGCTCCCTTGTGTACCTAGTTGTAACTTATCTTGTTTATCTCTCAGATTGGAACTGCTGAGTGTTCTCTCTAATATGCTGAACCAAAGCACATTGTTTTTTGTTTCTCTCCACCTGGTATTTACCTGTCTGCTGCAGTGTAGGTCTGTTCAGAGGGTTTGGTCAGTCCTAATGGCTTAGGTCTTTTATAATGCTTTTGCCTACGTCATGGATCTTGCATGTGCACAATCAATGTATACACATAGCTTTGTTGCAATGGTACACATAGAAGGCTGGATGGGTGCATTGGAAGGTATTGCCTATGTCTTTCATTTTGAGCCTCCCAATAAAATCCCATGATGTGTACTTGACCGAAAAGTCTACTTAGATGTGTGGATTGCTGTATCATTTCTGACTATGTATATCCTCCATGAACAACAGGCTTCTGTGACCCTTTACCGTTGGTTCATTATTGTCTTGGAGTAATACAACACGTGTCCCTTACCCCAGGGCTTGACAAATTTGTTGTGAATCTAGGCGCCAGCTAAAAAAGTTAGGAGCCAGGATTTTTTTTAAAACTAACAGTTGGTCAGGAGTGATCTGATCATCATCAGCCCACTTACCAAACTCACAGCATTTGACCTGGAAGCACCCTGGACTTCCTGGTCAGTGCTGTTTTTTTTTTTTATATTATTATTATTATTTTGATTTTTTTTAACTCTTTCAATGCTGATGTTCCATTGGAGCACAGCATTGACTGATATTTAGTCCCCACAAGCTTTTGGGGACAAATGTTAACCCCTGCAATGCCACGAATGTGTCATACACATTTGTGGCATTGAAGGGGTTAACGCTGCACTGTTGCTCTCATGGAGCGATCAGGCAGCAGGGGAGGGTTGGGGCTGGTCTCCACACTCATGTGGAGACCGAAGAACCCTCTCCCCCTGTCCCTGAAGCTGCCTCTGGCAGCTGGGACACAATTGCTGGTCTATAGACCAGCCATTGCAGGGGGAGTCTCTTTGATGACTGCTGTAGGCTTCCATGCCTACAGGAGTCATCAAAGGGCTTGTGGGGGCTCGTTTTTGCTGTTGCTGGTCTGCCTGGGCTTCCAGGCAGACCACCAGCAGCAGAGCCCCTTACAAAACGGGAATTAACCCCTAAATGCCGCGATCGCGGCATTGAAGGGGTTAACGCTGCACCGTCGCTCTCATGGAGTGATCAGGCAGCAGGGGGGTATTGTGTCAGGTCCCCACACTTGTGTGGGGACCTAATCAACACACAACCCCCTTCCCTGAAGCTGCCTGTGGCAGCTGAAAACACGATTGCTGGTTTTCCTGCAACCGCGTTTTCAGCCTACAGGATCACTCCGTGGGAGTGATCTCAGGCTTGGGGGCGGGCTCGAAGTGGCTGTGCTGTCTGCCCAGACTCCTGGGCAGACAGCAGCAGCAGCGCCCCCGCGTGGTGATGCGGGAGCATTTTTTTTTGCAGACGTAAGAGGCTGACAAACACCTAGGCGCCAGGACAAAATTCTCTGTCGCCATGGCGACCTGGCGCCTGGGATTTGTCGAGCCCTGCCTTACCCTGATTTATGTTGAAATAACTGTTGGTGATTATGTCATAGATTAAAACTGCTATGGAAGTTCTGAGGACTTCAAAATAATTGTAATTGCTAGTGTTCTTTAGCCACATGGAGGGTGACTGCATCATCTTATGGAATCAACCATCAGTCTATCTGTAGGATCTAGTGCAGTTCAAAATGAAGTCTGTAATTCTTGTGGAATTAAGGTTTAAGGCACGTCTGACTATTGTACCACACTGCAGAATATGATGGATATGGCATTGACCATTATGTCGTTATGACATGAACCATTGTAGGCAATAACGATGTAGGTACGACCACATATATTGGATACATTTACTAGGAGGGGATCAGGACTTTGGAAGAAAATTATTTAGTTTCTGTGATTTGATGCATGATTTGCTTCCATCTAAGCTTTTTTTAAATAAGGTGAGTTACTTTGCAAAGTGGGTTCAGATTCTTAATGGTATCACCATCCTACCTATTACTATTTGTGTCCAAGCATGTGCTTTGGCACCCATTTCCCTGATAACATGATCACTTTCTATCTACAAAGCCCTTTATCTTCATTATTTTTTGTCTTTAATCACTGGGATTGTAAATCTCACCTAGCAAAACAAAAATGTTTGCTGAATCATTTTATCTAAGTGGTTTACTTTCAGATTATTTGGACACTTTTTTATTTTAAATATTTGTTATCTATGGCTCAATAGATTTTTAAGGCCACTGTAGTTTAGTTAATTTCATTGCATTTATTTTTTTCAGCACTTCTGAGATGATACATTGTATCCATTTGATTTTCAGCATTGCAGAAGGAAGGAGCTAGAGACAGTAATTGCTGTCACACACCTTAAAGGGATCATCATAAAGTAAACCCTTCTGAGACAGTAGAAAACAATTTTAGAGAACTTTTACAGCACAGGTATCCATATTTTTTTTCCTTTCATCCCAATTTTCATTTTTAAAAAGTAAACTGGTAGTAAACACACACAGTCGGGTGTCTGTGCACATCCTTTAATGGAATCCCTAAGGATTTTAGCAAACTCTTTAGTTTCTTCAAATAATATAAATATAGAGAAAACAAGGTAAGAGTCCATTCACCTCAACACTTTACATTGGCTTGACATTGTAACAGTTACATTAGGTTTCTTTTTTCCCTCTTATTTTCTATATATTTATATTATTTGAAGATACCAATTGTACTGAAGAGTTTCCTAATATCCTTAGGGATTCCATTAAAGGAAAGTATAAACTCTTTATGTGCGAAAACACCAGGGTGTATATGCTTTTTAAATCTCGTATACACAGTGAGACGTGTGGGGTTGCTTTGTGGCACAATAATATCACCTTTGTGGGATATAGAAACACCCATCTTATACATATATTTTCCATTTTTATTTTAATTTGTCATTTGAAACTCTCAGAACGCAAATATTCACAGCCTACTCTTAATAGGAATATTCAACAAGCACCATACTAACAATTACCGTACTATGACACATTTTTGGCAAGCCTATTACATCCAAACCTTTCAGACAACACACACCAGTAAGGATGCAAAAGCTGTTTATTAGGGGAAACCACAGGGTTTTTAAGGACACAAGGCAAAGCTGACACACCTGGGTAAACACATGACATGAATTGGTTCATTTGTTACCTATGGCCAATGGGATGTGCAATGTGATGGGTGAGTGTCCTACTATTTGAATGGGAAAACGTGTATGTGGTCATGTAGAGAGTCAAAGAGTACAGGGGTCAGAATGAGAGAGATAATGAATGGATTAATGTGTGGATGCATTAATGAACATATGTAAATAATTTGTGTGAAACAATAAATGATTGAATGAAAGTGAATTAGTGAGTGACTGTAAAAGTGTTTGTGAATCATAGGTGTATTATTGATGCGTCAAGAAAGCAAAGATGGTATAAGCAGGGTGTTTAAGCACTGGGGACAAAGATGGCACAGGTAGTGTGTTTATGGGACAGACATGGCGTACATTCAGCTGTTTGGGGATACTGTTGACTCATGCTTGGTTGTTTGGCGACAAAGATGGCACGTCCTATGTATGTGTAATTTGGGTGCTGGTCAGGTTCTATGTGGGCAATATGGACACCAGGGTTGGCTATGGGGTGTGCGACCAGTGATCTATGCCTGTAATTTAGGGGGGTTTATACCTTTAATGTAGAGTTTATATGTAATTTCCAATTGATATATTCCTGCAAAGCTGGGTTTTGTGTTATTCTGTTGATCTGTATCGGCTATGTTTCCATACATTATTTATGTTTACCTGCAAATATAGGATTTGTTTGTCTTATTCAGTTGATCAGTACCTGGAGTGCTGTTTCCATGTGTTGTTTATTTGATTTATACCTTCAGTGCTCAGTGTACATGTGATTTACAGTTGATCTATACCTGCAATGCTGGGTTTGTGTGTTCTGTTGGTTTATACCTGCAATGCAATTACCAGTATTTCCATACATTATTTATGTAAACCTGCAAATACAATGTTTTTTTTTTTATCTTATTCAGTTGCATGTGTTGTTTCCATGTGTTGTTTATTTTATCTATACCTGAACTACAGGGTGTAAGTAAAAGAGCGGTATGGTTTAGTGAATGAGGGGACAAAGGGGATGATTACAGGGGAGAGGACCTCTCAATGTCACGGTGGAGGACTGACTCTCACTGTCTTCCCCTGATCTGTAGTCAATTTGGCAATTTTTTTTTTTTTTGTTGTGGTAGCGGAGGGAGTGATTGCATGCAAGGGAGCGTTGAGCGGGGCCCAAGGAAATGCTTGGGTAGGGTCCAATTTTTTCACTATAAAATATATTGGCAACAGGGCCTAATATTTATATATATTGACAGCAGGGGCAAATATTTATATACCGTATTTTCCGGCATATAAGACGACTTTTTAACCCATGAACATCTTCTCAAAAGTCGGGGGTCGTCTTATACGCCGGGTGCTCAAACTTACCGAGCCGGACTGGAGAATCACGATTCCCCACGAAGCCCCTAAAACTGTAGCGTATCTCTAAGGGAGGGGCGCAGGGGATATCCTGTCCTCCGATGACCTTCCGGGTTACGTCAGCAGTGAAGGGAATGCTCGATCGCACGATCGGACAGTTAGCAATGTTAGCGGCTTTCATGCCGGAAGCTGTTACAGGAGATCGTACAGCAGAAAGCCGGCAATGCCGACTTCTGCTATCAGTGGGGAGTCCAGGCTGTCAAACGACAGCATGATCTCCCGTGCAGCGGCAGGGATGTGTCCCTGACGCTGCACGAAGGGCTGGACGTACCGGGACGTCCATAGGGGTTTCTTGATAGGCGTTTTTTGGACGTCCCGCTACGTCTATAGGGGAATGAAGAGGTTAAAGAATGAAAAATAACTGCCAGTTTAGCTGTTATTTTGAAATCATATTTCAAAGTGGGGGTGCGGCCTATATTTGGGGTCTAGCGCCCGACGCCCGGGACATGCAGTCCTGGGCACCAAACAGGCAGCGGGGTTAGGATACAGATCCCCCGCAACGGTGCAGGGGACCTGTATCCTACTCTCCGATACGCTCAGACAGCCTCCCCTGCCAGCACTTTCCACGGGGGGGGTTGCCGGCACGGGAGGTTGTCTAAGCGCATCGTGCGGACGGTCACCGTCACCGGTGACCGTCCGCACGATGCGTCTTACCTCTGCCCCCAAGACTTACCGGAGCAGACTCCCGGGTGTGTCTTGTGGGGCCGGCGGGGGACATCTACGCAATACGTAAATTAATATTTGGGCTACTGAAAGTTAGGGGAGGTGGGGGTTAATTTAGGGGCAGTTATGGTTAATGGAGTGTTTAGGGTTAATTTAGGGGCAGTTATGGTTAATGGGGTGTGTAGGGTTAATTTAGCAGCAGCTGTGGTTAATGGGGTGTTTGGGTTTAATTTGAGGCAGTTGTGGGTAATGGGGTGTTTAGGGTTAATTTAGGGTAGTTGTTTTGATGGGGTATTTAGAGTTAATTTAGGGGTAGTTATGGTTAATGGGGTGTTTAGGATTAATTTAATGATGAAGACTGAGGGTTAATTTAATTTAGGGCTGCAACAACTAATCGATAAAATCGATAATAATCGATAATGAAATTCGTTGGCAACGAATTTCATTATCGATTAGTTGAATCGATTATCGATTATAAAATGAGGGTTTTTTCAGAGCAAACGCTCTGAAAAATCCCCCTCATTATATAATCCGTTTAGTCTGACTCACCGTCTCACAGCAGCAGCTCCTACTTACTCCCCCTCCCTGTAATCACTGTGACAACTGGCCCCGCCCCTTCCTTCTCCAGGCCAGAACCACATGGCTGTGACACTCATCTAACTGTAAGTTTATGTATATATATATATATATATATATATATATATATATATATATATATATATATATATAATGTGTATGTGTGTGTGTATATATATATATATATATATATATGTAATATGTAATATATATATATTTGGGCTACTGAAAGTTAGGGGAGGTGGGGGTTAATTTAGGGGCAGTTATGGTTAGTGGGGTGTTTAGGGTTAATTTAGGGGCAGTTATGTTAATAGGGTGTTTAGGGTTAATTTAGGGGCAGTTATGTTAATAGGGTGTTTAGGGTTAATTTAGGAGCAGCTGTGGTTAATGGGGTGTTTGGGGTTAATTTGAGGCAGTTGTGGTTAATGGTGTGTTTAGGGTTAATTTAGGGGATGCTGTGTTTGATGGGGTCTTTAGGGTTAATTTAGGGGTTGCTGTGGTTAAGGGGGTGTTAAGGGTTAATTTAGGGGCAGTTATGGTTAATGGGGAGTTTAGGGTTAATTTAGGGGAATCTAAATCCTGGGGGCAGTGAAGTGACATATCTGGGGGTATAAGGCATATACAGTATATAAGGCATATGTGGGGAGGGCAGTGTGGCATGTCTGAGGAGGACGGAGTGGTGTATCAGGGTGTATAAGGCATATCTGGGGGTAGAGAAGTGGCATGTCTGGGAGGCAGGGTGGCATGTCTGGGGAGGATGGAGTGGGGTATCAGGGGATATAAGGCGTATCAGGCACAGTGGCAGATGTGGGAGGCAGCGTGGAGTGGCAGATGTGGGAGGCGGAGTGGCAGATGTGGGAGGCAGCGTGGCATATGTGGGAGGCATTGTGGAGTGGCAGATGTGGGAGGCAGCATGGCGTGGCATATGTGGGGAGGGCAGGGTGGCATGTCTGGGGAGGATGGAGTGGTGTTTCAGGGGGTATAAGGCGTATCAGGCACAGTGGCATGTGGGGGGTAGAGTGGAGTGGCAGATGTGGGAGGCAGCGTGGTGTGGCAGATGTGGGAGGCAGCGTGGAGTGGCATATGTGGGAGGCAGCGTGGAGTGGCAGATGTGGGAGGCAGCGTGGTGTGGTATATGTGGGAGGCAGCATGGAGTGCTGTGGTAGGCAGCGTGGCATATGTGGGGGGGCAGCATGGCATGTCTGGGAGGCAGCGTAGCAAGTCTGGGCTCAAATGTGCATATATTGGGGGGCTGGTTGGGAAATAAAGACAAGAAATGTATTATCAAAGTTTTTTTATTCTGCTGTTTGTATTTAACATCATTTGTTTAGTAAATTATTTTAAATAAATGAAAAATTTACATTTTTTTATCCGATTAATCGATTAATCGAAAAAATAATCGGCCAACTAATCGATTATTAAAATAATCGTTAGTTGCAGCCCTAATTTAATTAATTTAATAAAGTTAACTTAAGGTGCAGTTAGAGATAAAGGGGGGCAGACTAAAGGGAATCCTAATCCTGGGGGCAGTGAAGATTAACCCAGTACTTATTTATAAAAGTATGGTGTCAGTGTGCTGTGAACAGGTCTGTGACTCTATGAGGGGACTATGAGATATCTGGGGGGGGTATAAAGCATATCTGGGGAGGACGGAGTGACATATCTGGGGGTATAAGGCATATACGGTATATAAGGCATATGTGGGGAGGGCAGTGTGGCATGTCTGGGGAGGACAGAGTGGTGTATCAGGGTGTATAAGGCATATCTGGGGGTAGAGTGGAGTGGCATATCTGGGGGTAGAGTGGAGTGGCATATGTGGGGAGGGCAGCGTGGCATGTCTGGGGAGGATGGAGTGGTGTATCGGGGTATAAGGCGTATAAGGCACAGTGACATATGTGGGAGGCAGCGTGGAGTGGCATATGTGGGAGGCAGTGTGGCATATGTGGGGGTAGAGTGGAGTGGTATATGTGGGAGGCAGCGTGGAGTGGTATATGTGGGAGGCAGCGTGGTATATGTGGGAGGCAGCGTGGAATGGTATATGTGGGAGGCAGCGTGGAATGGTATATATGGGAGGCAGCGTGGAGTGGTATATGTGGGAGGCAGCGTGGCATATGTGGGAGGCAGCGTGGAGTGGTATATGTGGGAGGCAGCGTGGAGTGGTATATGTGGGAGGCAGCGTGGAATGGTATATGTGGGAGGCAGCGTGGAATGGTATATGTGGGAGGTAGCGTGGAATGGTATATATGGGAGGCAGCGTGGAGTGGTATATGTGGGAGGCAGCGTGGAGTGGTATATGTGGGAGGCAGCGTGGAGTGGCATATGTGGGAGGCAGCGTGGAGTGGCATATGTGGGAGGCAGCGTGGAGTGGCATATGTGGGAGGCAGCGTGGAGTGGCATATGTGGGAGGCAGCGTGACATATGTGGGAGGCAGCGTGGAATGTCTGGGAGGCAGCGTGGCATGTCTGGGAGGCAGCGTGGCATGTCTGGGAGGCAGCGTGGCATGTCTGGGAGGCAGCGTGGCATGTCTGGGCTCAAATGTGCATAAATGAGGGGGGCTGGTTGGGAAATAAAGACAAGAAATGCATTTTATCAAAGTTTTTTTATTCTGCTGTTTTTATTTAACATCATTTGTTTATTAAATTATTTTAAATAAATGAAAAATTTACATTCTTTTTTTTTATCCGATTAAGCGATTAATCGAAAAAATAATCGGCCAACTAATCGATTATGAAAATAATCGTTAGTTGCAGCCCTAATTTTTAAGCACACTTCTAATTTGAGACTTTGTTAAAGGTTGACCTGAACCATGCATCAACCTGCATAGGCTATCTCCCCGTCAACCCTTCGCAATACTATCCAATAGCCTCTTGCCTTTTGATCTCAAAAACAGCCTTAAATTTTCACCGCAAGCCACGTCTTCAACTTGTAAATCTGAGCCAACCCGCATGTTGAAAGCCACTACGTCGCTAACACGAAAAGCACCAAAAGGCCATTTTAAAAGCAAAAAAAAACATTTTAAACAATCTTCAAATCTGTTCCAACATATTTTATCTAAAACTTTCACTAACTCGTGCTGTAAATCATATGATATAGGCTTCCTAGAATCCTATATATGTTTTATACAATTATTATTATTATTATTATTATCTTTTATTTATATAGCGCCAACAGTTTACGCAGCGCTTAATACAATACATAAATTCAAGGGATATGACAAGACAAGAATTGACAGACTAAGACAAACCGATACATTTGGTGGAGAGAGCCCTGCTCGTAAGCTTACAATCTAGAGGGAAAATGGGGTGATAAACATAAGGCATAGAGAAAGGGTGAGAGGTATTGTGGGGGTATCAATGACAAGGATGTTCTAGCAACTAAGATGGTATGCTTCTCTGAAGAAGTGGGTTTTTAGATGTTTCTTGAATGTCGGGAGGGAGGGTGAATTCTGAAGGTTCCTTGGGAGCAGATTCCAGAGATATGGGGCAGCTCGAGTGAAATCTTGTAGACGGGAAAAGGAAGAGGTGACGAGTGAGGTGGAGAGCCTTAGCCCATGGGAGGAACGTAGGGATCGAGTTGGAGAGTATTTGCTAATGAGGTCAGAAATGTACGGAGGAGCAGTATTGTGGATGGCCTTATATGTCAGTACCAGGATCTTAAATTTAATCAACCACATCCTTTTAGAATCTGCCTTATTAATAAATCTTTAAACATATACTGCTTACCTGACAATTCAAAGAAAAAAGACACCTATCTATAACAAGTGAACAAGTGTAAAACCTTTTTTAATTAAAAAAAAATATATTCCATCTCAATGTTAGCATTCAGCTTATCCCTACCCCTTAATATTTACACTCTTTTCTTTCTGCTTGAGGTACCAGCTACCTGAAGAGCTTGAAATCAAAGCGTGACAACGCATCTGGGATTACATTCTTTTTGCCTGGGATATGCTTAGCTTTTAACCATACAAGTAAACCAAACGCCTTAATAAGGTAATCACTGGCACATATTTAGCCTTTAACATGTTAATAACCCAAAACCACTTTCATATAGTCACAGTTTAATAGTATTCTTTTATTGTACCAGAAGCTTTGCCAAAATTCTAAAGCCGCCACCACTGGAAACAATTCCAGCAACACCATATTCTTATTCTATCCTGCTTCAAACCATTCTTTGGGCCACTTAACTTCTGCCCATTTACCTTTTTTTTTCTCTTTTCAAAAAAAAAAAAAAATACCAAAACCCGACGCCCCTGCAGTATCAGTAAAAAAAACTCCAAATCATCATCATCGTCAATAAGTTCATCCTGCTAAATTGCTGTACCGTTAAACTCTTTATGAAATAACTCCCATGTTTTTAACCCCTTAAGGACCGGGCTCGTTTTTTCTTTTTGTACCCTGTGGGACCGAGGCTGTTTTAATACTTTTGTGGTGCTTGTGTTCAGCTGTAATTTTCTCCTCACCCATTTAGTGTACCCACATAAGTTATATATTGTTTTTTTCAGGACAAGATGGGCTTTCTTCAGATACTATTATTTTGATCGTATCATCTTATTTACTATAAAAAAAAATAAAAAAAACATGGTGAAAAATTGAAAAAAAACCACATTTATGACTTTTATTTGAAAAATCTTTTACTCACCTAAAAAAGCAAGTAAAAAACTAGCTAAATAGATTCTACTACTTGTCCTGAGTTTAGAAATACCCAATGTTTTTATGTTTTTTTGCTGTCTTTTGTAAGTTATAGGGCAAAAAGTAAAAGCAGCGTTTTATGATTTCCAAACCTTTTTTAACAAATCTGCCTCCATCTCCTCTTTGGAACATCTTTGAAGCCGGTTAACTCAATTTAACCCATTCAAACCATATATTTTTGAAAACTAGACACCCCAGGGTATTCCAAATGCTGTTATTTTAACCCTTTCCATGCACCAATTATACAACTACACTTTGTCAAACTTTGTAATAGTATTTTTTTTTATTTTTTCCCCCACAGAAATTGTACTTTAGTTATAGATATACAGGTTCTGGTATATGTCACTGTCAAACAACACCCCAATGTGTGTTCAGGAACATCTCCTGAGTGCAGTGATACCCGACATGCATGGGTTTGTCGTGTTGTTTGAGATTTAAAATGCCACATTTGGAAGTGCGCTTTTTTTCTCCATTTTGGTCAGTCTGTACCTATGCCCTATCTTTGAGCTCGGCCACTCCAATTTACCCCATCAGCCATTTTTTTTTTTTATATTAGACACCCCTTGGGTATTTGAAGTGCTTTTATTTTAACTCTTTGTTGAGATTTTTGAGAAATTTAAGCACTTGCTCAAAATAATAAACTTTATTCTTTTCTTTTATTTTTTTAATACTTTTTTTAATATTTTTTTTTACACATTTTGCTGGTACTGGATGGTTCATCTAGTGACATCACTGCATAATTATTTTTAAATGTTAGCGCATTTTTTTTTTCCATTTTTTTATTATTATTTTAATATTTTACTAATCACATTGTGATTAGAAAGCTGGGCTCCATTGACTTGCATGGTTGAATGCAGTACCTGTATTCAACCTGCAAGTGGAGCCAGAGTTATCTAGAGGGTCTGGAGACCATCTAGCGAACTCTTTCATCTTTATTGTTTTTTTTCCCGGGCCGCCGCCATCTTGCTGATGGCGAAGATCACAGCCAGCTGCGGCTGTGACCGCTCTCCGGAGCGGTCACAGCCCATCCAGTGGTAAGTGTTTGGTGTTTAAGTTTTTAAGTTTAGGAGGCGATCGTTGATCGCCTCCTAAACGCTTTTAAAACGGGCCATACAATGTATGGCGGCTGTTGACGCCCCGGGGAGGGGCCAGACATGGCCCCCGATGCCGATCTCGGCCTTGCTGAATGCCTCGACATCGAGGCATTACAGTAACGCCGTTTAAGCAAAGAAAGTGATCGTTGATCACTTTCTAAGCTTATTTAATTTTTTGACGGTTCAGGACCGTCAAAGGTCATTAAGCGACCGGTTTTCCATGACGGTCCTGAACCGGCAAAGGTGGTTAAGGGGTTAAATCTTCCTTTAGTTGCTTAGTAACCCTCACTCTATGATATACTTTTCTTCCCAGCAATGGCTTTTTTCCCAGCAATAGAGAAAACCCTACCCGTAGGAATTACTCTAATAGTAAAGTTCAGCAGCCCAAGCAACGACGGGAAGCCATTTACCGTTACTTCTTTGCTTTCAAAAACACCCTAATCATGAACTGTAGCTGAACAATTTCATCTTTAAGCAGCCTAAATAACATGTTAACTGTATCTATCTTAATACCAAGAAACTATAAAGATGTAGTAGGAAAAACTGTTTTATCATGCGCCAAAGGAATACCAAAATAATCAGATAAAACAAAAAATGAATTTAACAAATCTAAACACTCCTTACTCTCAACCCTACCAATAAACAAAACATTGTCTAAATAATGTATCCAAACAATGTAATCCAAACCTGATACTTTTCTAACTGACCACTCTAAGAATGAAGCTAATGCTTCAAAATAAAAACGTGAAATAGAACAGCCGATAGGCAAACATTTGTAAAATAAAATGTACCTGGAAAAAAACAGCTTATTAATGTCTTTGTTAACAGAACTACCTCTAGGAAAAGATAAATGATGAATTAATCTATAAGAACCTTTATCTTTCTTTGGCACTAAACCCAAAAGGGACAATCTAAAATTAGGAAAAGGGTGAAAAATAAAAGGGCCTTCAATTCTACGAAGTGATAACTCTTTTCTAATTTTCTCTTTAACTATATTTTAATTATCTTCAACTGATTTGAGATTATTGACCCAGATTTAATTCTCACCTTTGTTAAAACTTTGACATAATTTAGCCATTTGTTTGTTTGGATAATTGTCTAAAAGGGGGAGCAGCTTTAAACATTTCACTAGAGTATCCGCCTTTCTGAACCGGTTCTTTACCCTGTTGTCCTCTACAAAAGCATTTGCGTAAATAGTACATTCATGTTTAAACCAGTAAAAGTCACTAAAAGCCCAACAAATCCCTTTCTGGTACATCTGTTGAGAATTAATCCCTTGGGCTCTGAAAGTTGAAGCGCCTTTCTGCGTGAGCATCACACTAACCCAAGTGCCCGCATTCTTCATACCTCACTGCAAATTCTTATGCACAGATAGTTTTTGCCTGAAAATTTCATCTTAGTTAAACCAAGCCATGACACCAAATTCTTGTGCTTGGAACCAGTTACTAAAATACCTGTCAATCAACCTCCTATCCTACCATCCTAAACTAAAAATTCCTTAGGTGTAGGAAGCAAGCACAAAATATCAACATAATCACCCTTCCATCAGTCAAATGGAAACCTAAAGGAGACACTTCACAAGCTAATTAATCATTTACAATACTCTTAACATATCCCCCCGCCAGGCCTGACTGGGATTCTGCAACTCCTTCAAAAAACCTACTTGGGAACCCACTATCTCACCCAATTTAACCATATTGCTTTTGATGCACCCACCAACCCCAGCTCTGCCTTGACTCTTTGGACCTTCTGTAGACCTTTTCTTCCAACTGTTGCTGACTCTTCCTTCACATGTGTGTGAATAATGTATTGTATTTTATGTGCTGCCTTCTTTGTTTTGTTCCTTCCTCTTTAGGCCTCTGCAGCAATAGGACTCTGTTGAGATGGAAACATAAAAATAAAGAATGATGTTATATTCTGTTAAGAAGCAAAGCCTCTGTAAAATGGCAAAGGTTGACAATTGTTCCAGCTTCATCCATGTTTACCTGTTATCTTTTTTTTATACTAAGCTTCATTTGAGTGGACACATGTTATGCAATAATTCATCAGGCCATGCCTAGCTATATGTTAATCAAATTAAAAAAGGCATTCTATAATTTTCTAAGTAACTTGTAGTGCCTTCACATCATTTGAATTTCATGTGGTTTGTTTCAACTTGATGTAAGATTTATAACATTATTCCTGTGTGAATATAAGATTGCAATTTTTTTTTTAATCCTTTTCTACAATATTTTGAAAAAAAAGTTGGCTGTGTATCTCACAATTGAATGCATTGATATAAACTGTATTTGCAGTGCAAAAGGGCGTCTAAACGATTAATGTGAACCTCTTGTTCTTTTTTTCTACTGTATAACAATAATGGGGCCTTTAGGGTTACCTCAAACATTTAATGATAACGTAGAATAATAATTATTAACTGTATCCACCGTATATTATGAACACATTCCTCTTAAGTGACTTTCCTTGGGACCCAAAACAAAATAATTTGAATTTCCTAATTATATATTGTATACATTGTTTTTCTCTTGAGTGGTGTGTCAATATAGAAAATTGTAAATTGCGATGGAGGAATATGAAAGAAATGTGCCTTGAGATAGTAGCTATGTTGTATTGTGACAAATTTTGTTTGATTTTTGTACCTATTGCAGACCTGTCGAGCTGTGCTCTGAATTCCTTCCCCATTGGTCTTTATGTAGTTATGACAAATGTGACGCAGGATATCCAGTCCATTACATTGGCCAACAATGAGATAAAGGCGCTGACAAACAAATTCTTTAGCACATTCAGTCAACTACAAGGTATGTGATGTTTAATATAGATTAAAGATGGTGATTGATTCATTGGTATATCCAATCTGAAATGTGTAATCTCTCTATGTACTTTGTAATTTATGTGGTATAGGTAAGTCCTTTAAATCAAATGTCAATAAATCAGGAGTCATTTATGCACAGAACCACTGATTTCAAAAAAAGTGGAACATTGTATACCTTTCTGAATTAGAGTTAATGTCCGTTTTGTGATGCTTTGGTTTTAGAACAAATTAATACCAGAATAACCTGATTTAACTTGTTGTTAAAGGGGAAGTCCCATCAAAATATATTTTTCTCATTGAGCATAAAATATATTACTGTATAGAGTGATGTAGGTTAACATTAACAAAAACTGTAATTTTGTGACAAACTTCTAAATAAAGTGTTAAAACAGCTTCGGTCCCACAGGGTGCAGAAATAAAAAATAAGCCCAGTCCTTAAGGGGTTAAAGATCTTCAATGTATGTTTTATAAGCATTGCATAACCCAAGGTGAGGTAGATTTTTAGATTATGTCCACTGTACCCAACAATTTAGTCTTTAAACCAAAGATATTTGCAGCTACCCGAGGTCACTATGCATTAAGGCCATCTGTCAAGTTAATTCTTCTTGTTGCTCATTCTTTAATCCCTTGGTGACAATTGACAGTCCTTGGTGACAATTGACGACACGCAAAAACACTGGTGTGTGTGTGTTTGGGTGTCTGTGTGGAAGAGCCTGTCCTGGTGTGTGTGTTTGGGTGTCGGTGTGGCAGGGCCTGTCCTGGTGTGTGTGTTTGGGTGTCGGTGTGGCAGGGCCTGTCCTGGTGTGTGTGTTTGGGTGTCGGTGTGGCAGAGTCTGTCCTAGTGTGTGTGTGTCTGGGTGGCAGAGCGTGTCCTGGTGTGTATTTAGTCATCTGTTTTCTGTCCCTTTACTTTCTGTAGGAATAAATTGAACTCTTTAATTTTTTTTTTTTTTAATTTTTACTTATCCAGAGATAAAACACCCTCCTGAATTTGTAGTCACTTCAGGACAAAACATTCTAGGCCCAGAAATCAGTGAGCGCAAAAGTAAAGGTGTTGTTTACTCTATTTCAATCTGCGTATCTTATTAAAAAGTATTAGTGGCACTAAACTGTGGATTCAGGGGTCCCGTGTATGATGACTTTTTTTAGTGTACTGATGTACTCCCACTCCCATCACATAAGATTCTATCTTATACTATCTGCCGAGCACTGATAATCTCTTTATCCAGTACACATGGATTTAGAGGAGTTAAGATTCTGTCCATTCTGTCTATTTTATTTATTTCCAAAAAAGGCCCACCAAAATCCTCAGCACCAGGCCCATGATGCTCTTAATCTGGCCCTGGCCGGGCCAGTCGAGCTGTAATTGAGAAAAAAAATCCATAACTAGTTTTGAAAATGAAAGACGGCCCTCTCGCTTTTCCCATATTGCAGTCCTGGGAGGCTGGTCATGGGTTATACTTACCTGACGTCACATTTCTCCGCCTAGAGGATTGGCTGTGCGCCGCAATTCGGTTGGGGTGGTCTGAGGTCTGAGTTTCTTCCCTGCTATGCTGTGCAGGGAGTCACAGTCCCTGCTGTGCAGACTCACTCGTCGTGAGGGTGATCTGACCAGCCAATAGACAACACGAAATGGTATATTAAATTTGTCAGAATTTGGTTTAACAAAAAAAAAATGGGCTGCTCAGTCTTAAATGCCCGGGCTTATTTTATGTCCCAGTCCGGGCCTGTTCACAAGTGTCCAGAAGCTCCTAGGGACATACCCTGGGTTGTCTGTTTTACAGAAATATATAATTTTTGGTTTAAAATTCCACTTACGAACCCAGCCTACTAATTGTAAAAACAGTTTTGGAAGAGTGATGTGCACCTAATAATATATGTCCTATAATTGCTTGAAATGTACCACAATTCTATATAACTGAGATGTTAGTTGAGATGTTGAGATCATAACACCAGAATTGTTAAATCTGGGGGTGGCATTTTCTGTCAATGTAATTAATTTAGTGAGGATGAAAAATGTATGAATAATGCTTTTGTTTTTTTCACATATACATCCAGACACCCACCTACAAGGACAGGCTCTGCCAAACCGACACCCAGACACACACACGCATCAGGACAGGCTCCCTTTACAATTGATTTATGTAATGACCCCAGCTGCCCCCTTGTGTATTGATGCCACCAGCCCAGATAAAATGCTGCCCTGCAGTATGGGAGATGTATGTCTGACTAATTGGTTCCCTTACACGTGTCTATACATAGTTACATAGGCTGAAAAAAGACATGCGTCCGTCAAGTTCAGCCTTTCCTATATCTGCTGAGTGAATATGGATCTGTTAGGAATGAATCAGACGAGGAACCCAGTATGCAGAAATACGAATCATGGCCAAAATTAGGTAACCAAAAATTCAATAGAATGGTCAGGCAAGCTGGGTCAGGCAAGCGGGGTCTGGAGCAGAGAAGTCAAACAAAGTCAAACACGCAAGATCAGCAACGGTATTCAATAGAATGGTCAGGCAAGCCGGGTCAGGAATGGAGAGGTCAAACAGGCAAAATCAGCAACAGAAGTCATATAATATACCGTATTTGCTCGATTATAAGACGACCCTGATTATAAGTTGACCCCCCCAAAATCTGAATATTAATTTATGAAAACAAGAAAAAGCCTGAATATAAGACTACCCTATAGAAAAAAAGTTTTACCAGTAAATGTTAATTCATATAAACTGTGAACAATTTTTTTAAATAAAAGCTATGATTGAGAAAAACATTTTGTTTTTATTTCCTTTTTTTTCAACCTGCCCCCCCAGTTATGCACATCTGCCCCCTGGCTTGCCACTCTGCCCCAAAAATGCCTTATACCCCCTAAATGCCACTGTGCCCCATGATATGCCTTTTAACCCTCTAAATGCCACTATGCCCCATGATATGCCTTTTGACCCCCTATGTGCCACTCTGCCTCCAGAAATGCCTTATACCCCTATATGCCACTCTGGCATTTAGGGGGTTAAAAGGCATATTATGGGGCAGAGTGGCATATAGGGAGGTATAAGGCATTGCAGGAGGCAGAGTGGCGTATAGAGGGTTAAAATGCATTTCTGGAGGCAGAGTGGCATTAAGGGGGTTAAAAGGCATTTCACAGAGCACTCTGCTTCCAGAAATGCCTTATGCCCCCCCATTTAACACTCCCTCCCCCTCCTTCCTCCAAACTTACTGGAGCTTCTGAGTCCCCGGCGCGTAGTCAGGGCAGCGTGTAGAGCTCTACGTGATTCGCGTAGACAACTTCCGCTGCAGCCGGGAGCAAGTGTGGTTAGCACCCGGCTGTCAGAGATCAGAGTTCCCCGTGATCTCTACACGCTGCCTGGACTAAGCACCGGGGACTCAGAAGTACCGGTAGGTGGGGACAGGAGGATCCAGGTCCCCTGCATTGCTGCGGGGGATCTGGATCTTAGTCTCATAGTCAGACCTAGTTGAGGTCTGATTATAAGATGACCCCGATTATAAGACGAGGGGTATTTTTCAGAGCATTTGTTCTGGATAAAACCTCGTCTTATAATCGAGCAAATACGGTACTTTTCAGCGATGCAGCCACTATTCATATTTTCATATATTAGGGAACTGATACATTCCATTTGCCAATATTTTGTTTGCAACATTGTGTTTCTCTCATCACCTTCTTGTGTATGGGTTCCATTTTCGGAGATATGTTACATAATTTCAGTATAAACAAGTCTCTATATTACACACTGACACACTCCTCCTGCAGATAATCCTTATACTTGTATTTGCCATAACATGACAAGTTGGGATGTTTTTTTGGAGGGGGGCTCCCCGCATTCTCAAGGTCAGGGAGTGTTGTGATGTAATTTTTATGGTATTTAGGTTGGCTTTTTGTTTGGATTTACCATTTGTTTCAACTCGGTAACTCATGTGTATACATTATTATGCAAGTGTTTAAGCAATTGTTTAATATTGATGTTCTCTGCCCCCCCCCCGTGTTACTACCTTTCGTCGAAAGTGCTTATCCAATTACAAAGTGTATACTTACTGACTGACATAGTTGGTTATATTTCATACTCTCTGCTTCTTTATTTCCTTTTTGGTTGATCCGTCTCCTCTCTCTCTGTTTGTCTGTTCTCACTACTAGTCCATTGCTACAATGCCACTCATGGTTTTATCCCTCAATGTGCGAGGCTTGAATACCCCGCACAAACGTTGTTTGTTATTTAAGGAAAACAAATCACAGAAAGCTGATATAGTAATGCTCACTTATCTTAGTCAAACCACCGCTTGTTAGTATGTAAATTGTATCCCTTCGAGTTTTTAAGACCCGAGGAGCAGCCATACTTATTAGTAACAAAGTTCATTTCCAATTGCAGTCCCAGACATGTGACCCTCAGGGCCGTTTCGTGATTCTACAAGGTTGTTTCAATGGCGTATCTCACACTTTACTAAACCTGTACACCCCGAACTTAGGTCATCTAAGTTTTTTGGATCAAGTTTTTACTAAACTATATAATATAAGGAGCGATAGAGTTATTCCGTCTGGGAATATTGGGATACGTATTATATAATTTTGTTTTTTCCTCTCCCTCCTTCTCCCTCTTTCTCCCCCCAGAGAGTGTCGACTTTTGTTTCTTAATAATAAAAAAAACTACTTGAGATTTTTCTTACATATGTGCTTTGCAACCTGTTTGATGCAGGGAATTGTCAATATGTCTGTTCAATACCCTATGGTCCTGTTGTGGGACTACTTTGTATATTTTTGTATAATGCATATTGTACCATTCCTATTATCTTGTGAAAGTCTCAATGAAAATAACAATGAATACATCTAAAAGCTTTTATCTTTAGAGATTTTACAATCCACAACATGACAGAACACACACGTACATTTAAATATAATTTTCAAGAATAGCTGGGAAAGTAATTGTGCACCTGTCCTATTTTGTTTGGTTCAGGCTATTTAACTCAACCATACCCAGAGTTTTGGTCAGCTCTTTTAACATGGCTCCTGGAGGTAAGCAACAAAAGTTACAATATATTCACATATAGATAAGGATTATTAATTCTACGCTCACAGAGTAAAAGGGTAAAATGAAAGAAAGAAGAATCAACATAAGTTAAAATTACAGAGGGAGACAGAGTAAAGAAAGGTAGAGGTGAGAGAGTGACGAAAAGGGGAGAAGAAAAAGTGAATGAAAGAGTAAAAACAAAAGTAAAGATAAGGAAAGGAAGACAGAGAAAGAGAAAGGAGAGACATAAAAAGAAAAAGAAAAAGAGAAAGGCGGAGAAAGGAATAGAGAGTGAAAAACACATATAGGGAGAGACACAAAGAGGAAGAAAGAGAAACAGAGAAGAAAATAATGTCATCTTAACAATGGCCATATATGCTTGCTATATTATATTTTTGGTATTGGTGACGAGACAAACATATTACCTAGAAGACAAACTCTTACATGTCCCCTAACTGTGTTTATCCTTTCTTTTAAGATCTAAACCTGGAAGGAAATGTTCTTCGGCAACTTCCTAATGAAGTTAACCACCTTCTGTTTCTTAAGTCTATTAATCTATCAAGAAACAAATTCCAAGAATTCCCTGACAAATTACTAGACATCAACAGTATGGAAAGCATCAACCTAGAAGACAATCAGATCAAAGGTAGGAAACATTCTGAAAAATAATTTGGCAAAGCAATTTCTATAGTTTCGTAAATGTTTGAAGATGAAAGGCTTCAAATAATTTTTTATCTGACATAATATAGGGGAAGTTTGTATAAGATATTTTTTCTTTATATAAATATTCTGCGATGTGTAATTATATAAGGTGAGCATGTAGTTTTCAGTATTATTAGAATACTAAATCATGTAAAAGCAACTGTCATCATTAGCTTTTCTTTACAATCCAAACAAACATGAGGTGAATCTTTATAAATATACTGTATATATTGTTGTTATAGTCATGTTATATTGTTATCTTAAAAATACTGTTCTATAATATATATCTTCTATCATAAATCGAGTGAATGTATTCAGGTCTTAAATGTGGAGTTTTATTTACATACCTCAAGACATCTGAGGTTAAATATGACTGATAAATAACATTTTGCATCAATTGTCATTGTATCTTTTAGTAGGTAATGTTTATTTACCTTCATTAGAAATACAATTAAAAACATGAAATGGACTACCCTTTGAAAGTTTAAATAAAATAATACTATTAAAAACTATTGCCAAAAGCAACTATAGTTAAACAGGTGCTTATAATGCATGAAATGTTCAGAAGCACAGGAATTGAATCTGGCAGATAAGAAACATTTTGCTTGATGCTCATTCTGTTCATTTTTGCAGTTGGAAAAACCGCAAACCTTATTTTGTTCTTGGTTTTGTGTTATAACCATAATATTCATATTTCAATTTATTCACTGTATTAACCACTACCACTTTTACTGTAATGATGTATTCTACTTATTTACTACCATCTCGGTGAAGTAGAATTTACTTACATTACATCTAATCGTCTGACCTTCTAGTTTTAGACTATTACCTCCTACATTACACCTCCTTTGAAATATACTCCCCTTATGTACCGTATTTGCTTGGTTATAAGACAAGGTTTTTTTCAGAGCAAATGCAAATAGAGGTCTGACTATGAGACTAAGATCCAGATCCCCCGCAGCGCTGCAGGGGACCTGGATCCTCTTGTCTGGTAACCTCAGCTGCTGTCGGCACTTCCACCGGGGCTTCTATCACCAAGCGCGGGCAGCAGCGGAAGGTTGTCTACGTGCATTACGCATACCTTCCCCCGGCTTCCAGAGAGGAGAATTCCCCCCAGCGCTGCAGGGAATTCTCTTCTCTGGCAGCCGGCAAATGTCCGCTCGATGGGCGCAGACAACCCCCGCTACTGCTGGCACTTCAGCCCAGGCTTCTATGGCGGAGCACGTCCGGCCTCCATCCGCTGCCCCCACCAGGGAGTCAGAAGCACTGGTAAGTCGGGGGGGTTATATGGGGAAGGGCTTTTCTGGAGGCAGAGTGTCCCATGATATGCCTTTTAACCCCCTTTATGCCACTCTGCCTCCAAAAGGCATATCATGGAGCAGAGTGGTATATAGAGGGTTAAAGGGCATTTCTGGAGGCAAAGTGGCATAAAGGGGGTAAAAAGGCATATCATGGGGCAGAGTGGCATATAGGAGGGTATAAGGCATATTAGGGAGACATAGTGGCATATAAGGGGGTATAAGGCATTTCTGAGACCAAAGTGGCAAGCCAGGGGGCAGATGTGCATCACTTGGGGGCAAGTTGGCAAATAAAAGGAAATTAAAACAAAAAAATATTTTTCTCAATCATAGCTTTTATTAAATATGAAAAACAGTTTACATGAATTCATATTTACTAGTAAAACTTTTTTCCCCCTATATGGCCGTCTAATATTCAGGCTTTTTCTTTTTTTCCTAAATTAATATTCAGATTTTGGGGGTCGTTTTATAATCAGGGTCGTCTTATAATTAAACAAATACGGTACTTTGTTTAATCAGTTTATGTACTTAAATGTTTCTGACATACCCCTATCCATTATTTCTGAGATTATTAGAAGTAGTGTTTCTATTAGAAGTAGTGTTTCTTCATATTTTTTTACCTTGCAAACCATTTACCATTAGTAGCTCATCTCTGAGCTCTCTCAATACTTTTCTGGATATGGGGTCTTCAGAATGCTAAATGAGGTTTCACCATTCTCCCCTGTCTTAGCTATCAACACAGTAACCCTAAATACTATACTTACTTGATGTTAAGTGCACTATTTTACATTTATAATGAAATATCGCTAATACAATAGAAAAAAGAATGAGTCTCTGAGGTACCTGACTAGAAAGTTTAATGTTCTGTGAGATTGAATATCCTATCCACTTAATTTCTTTCAAATCCAAACTCAAAGACTGTAATTTATGAAAGGCAGGTGTTTATAAAATATTTCATAAAAGCAATGCCTTTGTAAAGTAACACACTAAGCACTTTCTAACAATGGGCTGAAAATTGCAGAAATTCAGTATGATGGAACAGATGTTTCAGGCATTACAGCAGCCATATAATGTGTAGCTCTCCAGCTGGTGCCTTGTGTGCCAACAATACATTAGAACATGATGTAAACAGGAATGGGCTAGTGTGCAGTTTTCCCTTACATAGCAGGAAACTCAGATGCAGCCACATCTGTACAATTATGCCTATTTTTCAAGAAACATCTGGTTTGTTGTAACATAATCTGATTCATCTGATACAACGCAAGAGCCGCAACAGTGAAAGTCCTTTTCCCAGTAGAGTTGTTTTACAATCCCAAAATCAACATCATGACTGAAGACACCAAAATACAATAAAACTAAACAAGAAATTTGAAGGGGCAAAAGTATTTTTCTCCTTGAGCCTAAAATACAGTGCTGTACATGGTAATCATGACAAAATCTCTTTTTCATCTCATGTTCTTCCAATAAACTTCATTTATCCACAAACCTGAAGGCTGCCATTGTTATTAGTGATGTAATATTTTGGGTGGTAATTCTTTATAGTCATTCTAAACCAGTTCTTTTGTGTGTGTGTATGTGTGTGTGTGTATTATCTCACAAAAGTGAGTACACCCCTCACATTTTTGTAAATATTTTATTATATCTTTTCATGTGATAACACTGAAGAAATGATACTGCTACAATGTAAACTAGTGAGTGTACAGTCTGTATGACAGTGTAAATTTGCTGTCCTCTGAAAATAACTCAACACACAGCCATTAATGTCTAAAGCTTGGCAACAAAGTGATTTCAGTCACTGGTCTGTCGATTAACCTACCTATGGCCGTGATTCACGGCGATCGGGAGGTTGTGAAGACCCCTCTGGGTCATTTGCATCTGGCCCGGGGGCGTGTTTAAAAGACTGTTGATTTGCATCACTGGTCTGTTGTTTAAACTGCTAATCACCGTGACTCACGGCGATCGGAAGGTCTGAAAAACTTTTTTTTGCCTGGACAGCCTCGCTTGTGGGCTTCCAGGAAAACTGTGATGCCGCTGATCACGGCGAAAACGCCATGATCAACGGCAAATAACACTACCACGTACATGTACGGGCATTGTCACTAACACATTGCGGGGTTAAACTCATATTGGTACCAGTCCACTGGTATAAACATTGCCAAGAAAACTGATATCCCAATCTAGCTTTTACTTTTAACTTTTATTCCAAAGAGAACAATTAAATCACACATAATTTTAGAGAATCACAGCATCACAGCATCTTGGCACCTTATAATATGCCGTGTATCCACATCTGTGTCATCTGAAAGCCGACAGTAAGGATTCTATTGCCACAAGACAACTCATTTTAAATCTCAAATACAATCTACATAATTGTTTAATTAACTGTAGTGAGACATGATTTATTCCCAACAAGTGTTTTTGCTCTGTGAGTTAACTCTTCAGGTTCCAGAGTGTTATGAAACACATTCTAGATTGTTTGTCTTCCCACTTGTATGTGGAGATTGCAATGCACATTTTATGTCAGATCTTTAGATGGCCATAACTGAACAATTTACGCCATTTTCCCCTAGGCAAAAATAAACATAACGTGTACAATCCATGCCTTTAGCTCAGCTAAATGGTATTTGTTGAACATTATCAAATGTAAAGACAGCATAGTAATAACAGGCAAAACAAAAAACAGTAATTTTATCTTTATTTGTGTCAGCAATAGGTACATTATAAATATCATATAATAACACATATTACAAGCTATTGTGATACAAATTGTGACAGAAATGCTGGTAGAGTGGTGGATTGGCAGTATATACGGCTTACTTTGGCTAATTTTGTTTGTCCATTGTCACAACCCTGGGTTAAAAAGTGCCATTTAATAATCAGGGGTTGTGATTGATATATACCGTATTGGCTCGGATATAGGCCGCCCCCGTATATAGGCCGCACCCTAAAAGTTTGGTGCTTTTTTAAAGAAAAAGTTTTTTTCTTTAAAAAAGCACCAAAAAACATGCTGCCACTCTGTCCTCTCCCCCCCCTCGAGATATGCTGCCACACTGTCCTCTCCCCCCCGAGATATGCTGCCACTCTGTCCTCTCCCCCCCCCGAGATATGCTGCCTCTCTGTCCACCCCACCCCCCGAGATATGCTGCCACTCTGTCCTCCCCCCCAACTTACCAGAGTAGACTCCCGGGTGTCTTACGGGGCCGGAGGAGGACATCTATGCACATCGTGTATACAACTCCCGGTGCCGGCACTCAGCGGAAGTACCGGCACCGGAAGTTGTATACGCGTGTTGCGTAATGCGTATGTGTCTTCCGTCGGCCCTGCAAGACACCCGGGAGTCTGCCCTGTCCGTGCGATGCGCTTAGACAACCTCCCGTGCCGGTACTCCCCCCGTGGAAAGTGCCGGCAGGGGAGGCTGTCTGAGCGTATCGGGGAGTAGGATGCAGGTCCCCTGCACCGATGCGGGGGATCTGTATCCTAACCCCGCTGCCTGCCCGGCGCCTGGGACTACATGTCCCGGGTGTCGGGCGCTAGACCCCGAATATAGGCCGCACCCCCACTTTAAAGTCTTAAAGTGGGGGAAAAAAGTGCGGCCTATATTCGGGCCAATACGGTATATCCATCTGTATGAATGTCTTATGTGCCTTTGTTCTCCATCATGTGCCGACCCTGTCCATGTTCCACATGCCCTGCCCACATACTTTAACCCGGACACCATCAGCCCCCCCTACAGCACCATTTCCCTGCTGTTAACCCACAGGGGGGTGGGGGTACGGAGCAGGAATGATTCGGGGAAGAAGCCTCCCATGGATGCCTGGTCGCTGGGACTTCCGGAGGAGCGGAAAACGAGCGGCACGGCTGCCGAACGCGCGCCGGCTATCTCGGGGTTCGTCCCGGGGAAACTTTGAACTGTTGTCCCCCCGTTGACCGATCATGTCGCTTTTTGGACCAGATGTTCCTGGACCCCGAGGGCCCCCTCGGCACCCCCGAGATCGCCGCCACTCCTTCGGGATTACCCCGAGAACGACGACCAAAGTATGCCCGACATTGCGGGGCTCAGTGGCCTAAGCGCGGCGCCGGACTGTCTGGGCAGGGCGGGAAGATCTGTCCCGATTTATAACCTTTTTATCACCTAACCTGTATATAAGCCTGTGTGTTTCCCAGTAAAGTGTGTCACTTCCCTGGACATTAGTCTTGTCTAATGCTTCAGGGGCTTGCTGGATCACTTACTGTCCTTCTCAGAACAGTTACAGCACTGGATCCGGCTACGCTTCGGCGAGCTACGGAGCTATTTCATCAAAGCATCCAAGCCATTCCTGGTCCCTTCCCCGCCAGTATAGTCTAGCACTGGAAGTGGTTAACCCTTGTAGTTCCGGGAGGAAGCAACAAAGAATCGACAGGTGTACTCACCCGTGGTACCCGAAGCCCATCACACCCATAGATGTAAAATTAAAGCCCAAGGGGAAGTTAAGCACAATAAATTTTTAAAATAAGTTTGAGACTTATAAACTGTGTAATAGGTCTCTGTGGTGGAGCATTCAGAAGAGTAGGGTGCTCCAACAGCTTTTTAAAATCCAGACCAGGATTTACAGGTGACCAACTACAGCTCCCCTGGTTTAATTAGGAGGGCTTAAAAAGAC
Organism: Spea bombifrons; assembly: GCF_027358695.1. Classification (NCBI taxonomy): domain Eukaryota; kingdom Metazoa; phylum Chordata; class Amphibia; order Anura; family Pelobatidae; genus Spea; species Spea bombifrons. The sequence continues at coordinate 12,087,609 of NC_071097.1, forward strand.
CCACTTGGGTCAATTCACTCTCCTTATTCCAACCAAGAAAGCTACTGTACAAAAACATTGTTGGATTTATTTAGCCCCTTCGTGACAAAGGCTGATTTTATGTTTTTATGTTTTTTTGCTTTCTTCTGCACATTATGGGGCAATAAGTACAAGTAGCGTTTTGCTATTTCAAAACCATTTTTTACATATCTGGTAATTCTTCCTATTTCGGGTATCTTTGAAGCTGGCAAATTAAATTTACCCCTTCAAACCATATATTTTTGAAAACTAGACACCCCATTTCAGATGCTGATAGTTTAACCCTTTCCATGCACTAATCCTACCACCAGCCCTTGTCAAAGTTTGTGATAGTAATTGTTTTTGGTGGTTTTTTCACACATTTTGTATTTCAGGTGTGGATTTACAGCTCCTGGTATATGTCACTGCCACACAACACTCCAATATGTGTTCAGCAAGATCTCCTGAGTACAGTGATACCACACATGCATGGGTTTGTCAGATTGTTTGGGGCCAAACGGGCCACATTTGGAACACAAGCAATTCAGTTTTTCAACTTGGAATTTTTACATCTGGGTAAAAAAAATGCTTGTACCCAACTATCTGAAGGGGCAGGTTACAAGAAAGCCTGGCCTTTCTCCAAGAAGGGATTTGGTCTAGCACCGTTAAACAAACCCTTAGCCACGGAATAGACACAGGGAACACTTGTCAGTGCAAATAAAAACTCATCAAAATAGTGGAGCAGAAAAAATCTAAAAAGCAGTAAATGGAAAAAAATATAGGCCCTGATGCACACTGGCTTTCTTACAACTTCAGCTTTGCCACGGACAGAAACCTTCACAGTTCTCTCATCGTGGATGGTGCTCAGCATGCACACTTCTTTTCTGTCCCTGAACTTCACGCCAAGAGCTCCTCTTGACGTAGAGCTGAGGTCTCCCCCTTTTGTAGCCAGATGTTTTGGGAAACCCATGCGGTTCTTTTTTATAGTACCACAAGCTGCCGTGTCGAAACAATACAGCAGCTTGAAAAAAGGGACGCTTGTATAGACGTTTTCTACATACAACCTTGCCTTTGTTCATAAGGGGCAATATTAGGTTCCCAGATGTTCTGGGCAACCTGGAGGGTCAAGGTGTGGTTTCCCTTATATACCCGGAAGGCCTGACTATACTCAGTCTCGCTCTCGCAGAGCTTATACACCTTCACTCCAGGTGTATAAACCTCTGGAAACCTGACAGCAAGATGGGTAATCAGGGGGTGGATTTTATAGAGCCTGTCAAACTGGGGCTGCTCCTTAGGGGGGCACAGGCTGTTGTTAAAATGCATGAAATGAAGATTCATTTCATACCTTTGCCTAGCTATAGACTGGGCATAAATAGGGTACTACAGATGGAGCTGGTGTTCCAATAGGAGCAGATGGAGTTTTTTTTATAATGTCCATTAACATTGTGAGTGCCCAGAATTTAAGAAATTCTGGCACGTCGATGGGAGTCCATGGCTCCTTTGCCCAAAAAGAATTAGGGCTAGCAGCACGGTGCGCTGCTGGGCATAAAGGTTAGTTTGTGAGACAATGTCTCTCAAGATATCTCCGAAAAAAACCTGCACAAATTGCAATGGAGTAAATCCCGTAACATCAATATTGATGCCAGGAATTGCAGAAAAAGGAGGGATAGCTGGCTTATACCTATTAGGCGCTACCCATGCCTCTGGTGCACTGCCACGATTATTTGTGGCAGGGGACCCAACAGCCACAGATATATCACTAGATGTATCTGTGAACTGACCAACATCAAAATTTTAAGCTGTATCAGTGGCCTCAGAATGTGTGGCTAAAAAGGCTTATGCCTCCTCAGCCATATACCTGCGCTGCATCGCTAAAATAGCAAAAATAGTGGAAAGGAAAGGGTTAATAGCTCTAAGGAGAGCCTTTGTGAGAGTAATAAATGACAAAAAAAATGTAAAATTTTTTTTTTAAAAAAAATTAACCCCTAAAACAATTGTCACTATGCAAGTGATCAATGGCAACGGAGGTGTTAATATCGAATGGATGGCTCTTATATGAGCCTTTTAATCAAAATATATAGTTTTATATTTTTGTTATTTCACAAATTCCTGCTTTCACACAAGGATCTGTCTCTCTCCCTCACTTAAAGTGAAGGAGAGAGGCAGATCCATACTGGTCAAAGGCAATGTTTATAAACATTGCCTTTGATTGAGCAAATCATGATCACTCTTCTGAGTGATCTGAATGCTGAAGGTGTAAATCACTGGATGTCCATGACATCCAGCAACACCCCCTGATGATGACAGCAAGCGACGTCCCCCAGCTATTGCGGGGCGCTGCCATATTGAAACACTGGGTGTATTTTGAATACACCGGTGTCCTGCAGGTAAGAAAAGGATTTAGGAAGTGATCGTGAGTCCTTTCCTTCGCTACTGAGGCATCTTAGCAACACTAGCTAAGCAAAGGAAAAGATTCTTGATCGCTTCCTAAACCCGTTTTTCAGCGGCAGGGCACCACCATATTTGAAAGACGTGCATTATTTCAAAATAGTTAATGTATGCGCTCCTAGGAGCGATCATACGGATCCCAGGCAATTTTTGTTTTGTGTTGCTTAATGCCTCGTTCTGGCACGTCAATTGTCGTAAACGGTTTGTTTTTACGTGACGTGCCCGGACCGGCAATTGTCATCAAGTTTGGTTTCAGTGGGAAGCCACCCCAACCTAGAGAGAAAAAACTCTGTGGTTAGTTAGTGCCCAGAGGAGCAATGATTTATTTTGTTTATATTGTATTTTGGTTTTGCTGCTGATTTGAAGAAAATAAATATTTATATTTTAGCTGGATGTGGAATTAGTTTTGATTTTACCCTAGAAGACAAGTGGTTCTTTCAGATCTTTGAGGAACTCCTTGTCCTTTAAAAGACGTTCAGTCACAAGGTAGAAAAGTAAATAACAAGCCCCTAAATAAAAGTAATCTATGTACTGAGCAGCTCCGTGTAAAAGTCATAAGAAATGGTGGAAGAGAGTTCTAAACACCTTTGATGGTTATAGTGTTTTAAAGAAATTTTGCCTAGGACAATCATTCGTAGGTTCTAAATGTTGGCAACATGATGCATACAATTTCAATTCAAAATCCAAATTACCATTTAGTTTAATACCATATTTAAAAATCACACTTCTATCATAAGTTATTTAAAAGGTTATTACACAAGTATAAATGAATCAGAAATGAATAATGGCTTGTTTTGTTCAACATATGTGTTGAAACAACCTTATGGTATATACCACCACCTGACATGTTTCACCTATGGCAATGGCTAACTGTAAAAAGATCTGCTAAATAAGAACATAAATGACAATTACATTTTTATACCTTATATTGATCTATTTAGTAACCAAAATTTAAAAATGGGAATGATGGTGCTGATCCTTTAATTGGGCTCATTCTGTGCAAATTGTGATAGGGCTGAAAAATACAAAATATCATATAACAAAATTAAATAAAGCCCTCTTTTCCTTGCTGCTAAACTACATTAGTACGTTGTATTTAATGCTCACAGAAAAATATTTTTTCCTTTAGACTTTCGTTTTAAGTAATTGAATTAGTAGAGTTTTCCAGAAATGGCCCCTGGAACCACATGTCGTTTAAGTCTTTCGAGTTAAATCTGTTTTAGCAAATCGGTAATTATAATACCAACGTTTTTAAATCTTCCCTATGCACGCAGAAAGATTTCTGCCTAATTGGTTTTCTTTGAGTGGGGAATATTCTAATGAGTCTGTCTTCACTCGTTTATAGAAAACTCCTGAATTATTGGATCATAAAAAGTATTACATATCCACAGTGTTGTTTTTAATCATCTGAAGCAAGCAATCACCATCAACTGTAAACTACTTAATTTTTAAGTGGATGTTTATGTCCACAGCTAATACAGAAGCGGCAGTAGTTAGAACCTGAATGATATCTCTGTATATTAAAAACTAAATTGTAATCTCAATGTTTTAATGGTATACAGTAGAAAAAGGAATGAAAACGTTGTTGGCTAACCAAAAGATCACAAACAACCCATTTGTGAGGCGACAGGAACGGTGAGAGACAATATAGGTGGAAACCCGGTATGCAGGTAAATACTGGAGCACACCACCAATATAGGCACGTCAGGAAATAGCCGGGGTCTGGTACATGAGAAGGCACGTCAGGAATAGCCGGGGTCTGGTACACGAGAAGACACGTCAGGAATAGCCGGGGTCTGGTACACGAGAAGGCACGTCCGGAATAGCCGGGGTCTGGTACTAGAGAAGGGCAGCAAGGAATAAACAGGATGCTAGAGGTATAAGGCACAATAACTGAGCACTGAATGAGTCTCAGTGCTCAGTTTTTAAACTTACCGCCAGTGATCGCCACGCCCATAGACGTGACGCCACTCGAGCGCGTTCCCTGCAGGCTGTGACGGGGAACACATAAAGTTTTGTGAGGGCGCGCGCTTAGAACAAACCACGCGGCCGGCTGAGGAGGACGGAACAGCCACGGCGTGGGACCGTCTACCCGGAGCGGGTAAGTAATGCCGGCGAGAACCCCACCATGGGTTCTGACAACATTGTACACACACACATATATATATATTGATTATTTCACAATTGCTAGTAATGTATTTATTCAGTAAAGGGGTAAAATGGAAAACCTAATTTAATCATTTGGGGGCGAAGGTCTGTAGACGATAGATCCAGTAACAGTCTATCCTCAGCAGCTTAATATTGATATCACTCTCCCTGGCTGAATGTTTGATCCTTTCTATGGCCATAAAGTTCAAGCAGGAGGCCCTACCATTATGGTACAATTATGCATGCCGATAAATTGACATGAATTCTAACTCTAAACTCACGAAAGGTTTTATCAATGCATTCTTTACAGCAGTTACAACCTATCCTGTATATTGCTACTGTGCTGCAGCAATTTGTGAAGGATGGGATCTTTAGTATTCCATGGCAAGATGCATCAGGAAAGGTGATGGTAGGTTTAATGAATTTTCACCATTTACATGCATCATCACATGCCATCATCACCCTAACTTTCAGGGTCTTGTGCCCTAGAGAGAAAGCTCATGTTCTCAGAAGGAAAATTGAAGGGAGCTATATGGGTACTAAAACCTAAACAAGTGTTGGCTAACCAAAGGATCACTGTATTCTAGGTATTCTTAAGGGTAGTCAAACCCTTCACACTGAATAAAAACTAAACAAAACAGGGAAGCTATAATAAAACTCACCTTTTAATGAATATCTTACTAAATATATATATATATATATATATATATATATATATATATATATATATATATTCAGGGTTAATTTTCATTATCTGGTTTCAAAGATGTCACAAATAGGGGATAGGTGCAAACTGACTAGATTTTTTTTTTTAATTGAAATGGTTTTTATTCAGATCCATGCAATAAGATACAGTAATGCAGTTGGACAGTGTAACAGTCAACATAAATACAAAATGAATCAGCACAAGATACACATCCAGATACAGAATACAAGAAGCAGCTCTGGGTAATTGGATGACCGCTCGCGAGGAGCGGCCTTGTCAACGAATCGTGCTGAGATCCAGAACAGCAAAGGAGCTGGACCCGAAGTGTTTTATTGTGTTTTATACATAAATCATGTAAGTGTAGAACATCGTGTAAAGTAAAGCGCCTAAATGTAGGAGAAGGCGCAAAGGCGTACAGGCGCTCCAAGTGTGTGTGATGTATAATGGAAACAATAACAGAACCAATAAACAAAACCAAACCGTAAAAAAACAGAGTGGCATACAGCGTTGGTAATGGCAAATGTAAAGAGTGGCGGATTTCAGGAGTAAATTCCCAGATGTCATACGATGAGGGATACAGCCACGACAAGAAACGTACATCAAGTGTGTGGCGTGCTATGCATAACTTTGTGGCAAGGAAGAAGTGTATAACTACCGTATTTGCTCGATTATAAGACGAGGTTTTTTCAGAGCAAATGCTCTGAAAAATACCCCTCGTCTTATAATCGGGGTCGTCTTCTAATCAGACCTCAAATAGAGGTCTGATTAGGAGACTAAGATCCAGATCCCCCGCACCGCTGCAGGGGACCTGGATCCTCCTGTCGTCGCCCCCCCCCTCCCCACACACTTACCGGTGCTTCCGGAGGTGAAGTTGGCAGCGGGGGTTTGTATGCGTCCGTCGCAAATACCTTCCCCGACTGTCAGAGATCAGAGTTCCAGAGTTCCTGATCTCTGACAGCCGGGGAAGGTATTTGCGACGGACGCATACAAACCCCCGCTGCCAACTCCACCTCCTTCCGGCTGCCGCGGAATGAGACGTCAACCCGCTGCCCCGGCAATACAGCAGGAAATTGGAAGCACCGGTAAGTAAGAGAGTGTGTGTGTGTGTGTGTGTGTGTAGGGCATTTCTGGAATGCCTTACACCCCTATATGCCACTCTGGCACTTAGGGGGTTAAAAGGCATATTATGGGGCAGAGTGGCATATAGGGAGGTATAAGGCATTTCAGGAGGCAGAGTGGCATTAAGGGGGCATTTAATAGAGCACTCTGCCTCCTGAAATGCCTTATACCTCCCTATATGCCACTCTGCCCCATAATATGCCTTTTAACCCCCTAAATGCCAGAGTGGCATATAGGGGTATAAGGCATTTCTGGAGGCAGAGTGCTCTATATAATGCCTTTTAACTCCCTTAATGCCACTCTGCCTCCTGGAATGCCTTATACCTCCCTATATGCCACTCTGCCCCATAATATGCATTTTAACCCCCTAAATGCCAGAATGGGATATAGGGGTATAAGGCATTTCTGGAGGCAGAGTGGCACATAGGGGGTCAAAAGGCATACCATGGGGCACAGTGGCATATAGAGGGTTAAAAGGCATATCATGGGCCACAGTGCCATATTGGTGTGGCAAGCCTGGGGGCAGATGTGCGTAACTGGGGGACAGGTTGGAAAATACAAGAAATAAAAACAAAAAAAAAATATTTTTCTCAATCATAGCTTTTATTTAAAAAAATAGTTTACATGAATTAACATTTACTGGTAAAACTTTTTTCCTTTAGGGTCGTCTTATATTCAGGCTTTTTCTTTTTTTCCTAAGTTAATATTCAGATTTTGGGGGGTCGTCTTATAATCAGGGTCGTCTTATAATCGAGCAAATACGGTAGTTTGCGCAATGGACTAGGGGGGATCAGGAAAGATGTGTAGCAGTGCGATTTCGGGCAATGGGTCCAACCTAAGGTGGAGGACAAGGCGTATGGTGGAGAAAATTTGTTTCCACAAATGGGATAGGACCGGGGAGGACCACCAGATATGGAGCATGGAGCCCTCCTGTTCACATCCCATCCAGCAGAGTCTGGAATAACCCTTGATCATATAAGAGTCTCACTGGGGTCAGATACCATCTACAACTGATTTTCTTTTGAAGTTCCAAATGGTTCAGACACCCCTCTCATCATAGCCTCGGATTCACACCAAGAGTCTGATGGGAAGGGTTGTCGTATCTCTCTTTCCCATGCTCGCATGTGGGGTAATTTACGAGTGGAAAATTTGGAGACCAACAGGGAGTACCAGTGAGAGATTGCCCCCTTGACATCAGGGGCTTTACGAAACAAGGAGAGGATCGGATGTAACTCTAATGGAGAGGGGGCCACAGGGGAGATCATGGTAGACAGTGCATGACGAATTTGTAAATATTTAAAGAAATCATGATGGGGAATGTGATTGGAAGATGTGAGGTGAGAGAAGGACGTCAAAGCCCCTTCGTGATATAGGTCTCCCAGTACCCTCAGGGACGGACAGAGCCATTTATGTATATGTAAGTCTGGTATGAGGAAGTCCAGCACGTCCAGAGGTGAAAAAGGAAAAAGACGAGTAAGGGAAGGGAACCGTTTCTGACATTTAGTCCAGGACAAGAGCATGTATGATGTCGTGGGCACTGTTCCCTCTAATTTTTCTTAGGTGGTGTGCGTAGAAAATTTCTCTTATGCAAAAATTTTCCCGTTAAATTTAAATTGTTATTCTATATTTTTGGAACAGCTCGCTCATGGTTAATAACACTACATTATAGTGTGCTAATGTAGTATTAGTTACACAACAGTATTACTTACTGTAATGTTTTTTTAAAGGTGAAATTCTCACTGCATAAGTAAATTATGAGCGGATCACGAGCGGAGGCTCCAGGCCACATAAAGGATAAAAAAAAATTGGGAAAAACTGTCGTGCGCAGGGGTGTACCTAGAGTATTTGACACCTGGGGCGGATCCTGTACGTGGGACCCCCACACACACACACATTAAAACTGCATAGCTTCTATCGTTAGGCAAACATTGACAGGGGTACAGCATAACTGTTATCATTATTTCCTAAGGCAGACATTGACGGTGGTACAACATAACACCTATCACTATATACTGAGGCAGACATTGACGGTGGTACAACATAACACCTATCACTATATACTGAGGCAGACATTGACGGTGTTACAGCATAACTGCTATCATTATATACTGAGGCAAACATTGACGGTGGTACAGCATAACTGCTTTCATTATATACTGAGGCAAACATTGACGGTGGTACAGCATAACTGCTTTCATTATATACTGAGGCAAACATTGACGGTGGTACAGCATAACGGCTATCATTATATACTGAGGCAAACATTGACAGTGGTACAGCAGAACATCTATCACTATATACTGAGGCACGCACTGACGGTGGTACAGCATAACACCTATCACTATATAGAGGGGCACACGTTGACTGTGGTACAACATAACACCTATCACTATACATTGAGCCAGTCATTGACAATAATGCAGCATAACCCCAACCACTATATACTAAGCCAAACATTGATGTGGTGTAGGCCTACCACTTTAGTGTCTGGCCTAATATATATATATATATATATATATATATATATATATATATATATATATACGCACTATATATATATATATATATATGTATACGCACTATATATATATATATATATATATGTATACGCACTATATATATATATATATATATATATATATATATATATATGTATACGCACTATATATATATATATATATATATATAGATATATATATATATATATATATATATATAGGGATGCACCGAAATGAAAATTGTGGACCTGAAAATTTAGCATTCATTTGACTGAAACCGAAAATGACCCCCCCCACACCTTTAAAAACAAAAATAAAAAAAACACTTTTATTAAAAGTAAAACCAAAATTAGACAAAAAAAATATATATATATATATAATTAACAGCAATCACACTCCTATCATGCCCAAGCAACCAGTACATGCTAGAACCTGGGCATGATGGGAGTGGGATTGCTGTTAGCAATCATATATATATATATATATATATATATATATATATATATATATATATATATATATATATATATATATATAAAGTCCAAAATTAACAATTGCACTCCAAATGCCAAATTTCTGCCCGGTGCCAAATAACTGCAGCAGTAAATAATATAAAGTCCAAAAATAATTACCGGCACTCCAGGGACTTTGCAAATGACCACACAAACAACTTCGGTTTTTAAGTCAACGTTTCAGTCTTGTTTATTACAGACTTTCATCAGGACATGTATATATATATATATATATAAATATTATCAAATTTTTCTGTCCAATTTTGGTGTGTTACTTACTTTTAATAAAGGTGTGGTTAACACACCGAAATTGAACAAAAAAAATATATAATTGCTACCAGCAATCTCACTCCTATCATGCCCAGGCAGCCAGCACATGCTGAAATCTGAGCATGATAGGAATATGATTACAGCCTCCCTATGCCATGCTATCCCCCCACACACACTTACACATCCATGCTATCACACACACACACTCATTCACAAACATTCAGTTTAAACTACAACAAAACACCCATCACTCTCATACACTTACTAATTCCCTCTCACAGAGTGTTTTCCTACCTTTTCTCTGTCACTTTTCCTCCACTTTGTTCTTCCTCTTCTGTGTCCTCTCCTTCCGGTGCCGTAAAGACAGTGGGCGTGGCTTCAGTGCTGTGCGCCGGGATCTGACATCAAATCCCGACGCACAGCATCAGTTGCCGCCCGCATCGCAAGGGAGCAGGATCGGGGGTCTGTATTAACAGACCTCCCGTGCCCTTGATTGATTTAAAGCCGGTTGGAGGAAGATCGTTGATCTCCCCAACCGAGCTTGCTCCTCTAGCGGCGGACATTACTGTCCGTCTCTGGAGGGGTGCTGTGCACACAACCGGAAGCGGACCGGCCCCCGATACCGGTACGCTACTGGTTGTGCGCACAATTTTTGTTCGTATGCGCTCCCTCTGAAAGCTATGTGCGCGCGCACAAGCGCACAGCTTAGAGGGAACACTGGTCGTGGGTGGGAGAGGGGGTAAGGGAGGGTGGCGGGTGCAGGAAGTCCAGAGAAATTGGGGGATTGTGTGAGGGGATAGAAGACTATCTTCATGAGAAACCCAGACCGGTCGGTTAGTGCGTGTGTGGAACATCAGGGTTTGCGACAATACACAGGCTTCATGATATGAGTGGATGTGGGGTATCCCCAGTCCACCGTGAAACCGAGGGGTGAATCTAGTGCAGTTGGCGACACGAGAGCGGCCCCGAATTTTAGTAAAGTCCACAAAAAACGTCTGTATGGAGCGTAATAGGGGAGGAGGGGGTTGGATGGTTATAGTTCTCATGACATAGAGAAGTTTGGGGAGTGCAGTCATTTGTAATGCATTGATCCGCCCCAACCAAGAAAGTTCAAAATGTTTCCAACGCGAAATGTCGCGTTTGATCCGCTGCCATGTAGAGACTATGTTTAGTGCGTTGAGGAAGTGTGTGTGTTTGGGCAATTTGATTCCCAAGTAAGTGAGGTGAGAATCCCTCCAATCAAAGGGATAGGATGCTGAGAGTTGAAGCCTCTGTGGTTCGGCTATATTAAGACAGAGGGCTTGGGTCTTAGAAACATTGATTTTGTGGTAAGAGGCCAGCGCGTAATGTCCCAGTTGTGTCAGGAGAGCGGGTAGCGTGGTAGAGGGCGATGTTATAGAACCCAGTATATCGTCTGCAAAAAGTCCCAGAGTGCAGGTAGAGGTAGAAGTTAGTGGGAAACCTAAGATAAGAGGGTCAGAGCGGATGCACGCGGCAAAGGGGTTCCAAGGCTAGAGCATAGACAAGAGGGGATAAGGGGCAACCCTGTCGGGTGCCGTTAGTAATGGATATAGGGCGGGAAAGAAAGGCCATCATAGAAATGCATACCGACGGGGAGGTGTAAAGGGCCATAACCGCTTGGAGAAAAAGAGGGGGGAGGCCAAATTTTAAAAGAGCAGAATTGAGAAATTGCCAATGAAGCCTATCAAAGGCTTTTTCCACGTCGAAGGAAATTAAAAGAGAAGGAATTTTACGTCTGTTTGCATCCCAAATAACATTAATGAATTTGCGGGTGTTGTCGGAGGGTTGTCTGCCCAAAACAAATCCAACTTGGTCGGCATGCAGGAGAGAGGGTAGGAGGGGAATTCAATCTGTTTGCGAGGACTTTAGCATAGATTTTGAAGTCATTGTTGAGGAGGGAAATGGGACGGTAACTAGAGCAATTATCAGTGGGCTTGCCCGGTTTGGGTATAGTGATGACATGGGCACGGAGGTTTTCAGAAGGGATAAAGCCAGAGGACATATAGGAGCGAAAAAGCGTAAGCAAGAATGGGCCCAGAGTGGGTAAGAAGGTCAGGTAATAGGAGGCGGTGTAGCCATCAGGACCAGGAGCAGAACCCTTGCGGAGTTGCACTTCAGCCTTCTCAATTTCCCTACGTTCTATGGGGGCGTTAAGGCAATTCGCTTCATCGGGGGAAAGAGAAGGAAGGACTATCGAAGAAAGGTACGAGTCAATGTCGGAGGAGGAAGGGTGGTAAGTCGCAGTGTCACGTCGGAGATTATAGAGGTGGGTATAAAAGTCTGCAAAAACCTCGACCATACGGGAAGGATCAGAAATTTTGCGTCCATCCTTATCATGGATATATTGAGGTCTGGAAGTGGCTAAAACTTGGCGCAGTTTCCTGGCCAGAAGTGTGTCTGCTTTATTGCCTTTTGCATAAAAGCGTTGTTTAAGCCTCAGTAACATAGAAGAGGTGCGGTGAGAGTCAAATTCGGCATAGTCGGAGTCGTTTAATATTAGCAATAAGGGAGTCCGTGGGGCAGATTTTATTTTGAGTTTCTAAGTCATAGAGTTGGATAAGTAGCTCAGTACGGGAACTGGTGGCTTGCTTTTTGACGTGGGCAGCTAGACTAATTAGGCGTCCTCGAAGAACCGCCTTATGAGCATTCCAGAGAGTCTCGATAGAGACCTCCGGGGACTGGTTTTCTTGGAAATATTGAGTAAGATGAGATTGAATTTGAGTTTTATGGGCATCGGAATGTAAAAGTGAGTCATTCAGTCTCCAGGAGCCTCTTCCCCCTATTGGATGATCCAATTTGATAGAGAGTGTGAGAGGGGCATGGTCAGACCAGGTAATAGTGCCAATATGAAAACTGACTAGATTTTAAAATAAAAAATGGCACCTTGGTGACCTTTTAGCCCACAAGCAACCAAACAAACCCATGCATGGGTGGTATTGCTGTACTCAGGGGATGTTGCGAAACACATATTGGGTAGATGTTTGACAGTGACATAAACCAGGAACTATACATTCATACCTAAATTACTATTTTGTGTGAATAAAACACCAAAAAATCACTACTACAAACTTTGAGAAATGCTGGTGGTGAAATTAGTGCTGGTGAAAATTTGTCTATTTTTCCAAAATATATGGTTACATTGGGTAAATTGAATTGGCTGGGTTCAAAGGTGACCCAAATTGGGCATGGTCACAGGATCACCAAATGTGCACCTCCCAGATGTGTCCCTTTGGCCTCCAAATGACCAGACAAACCCATGCACGGGTGGTATCACTGTACTCAGGCAATGTTACTGAAAGCATAGTGGGGTGCTATTTGGCAGTGACATATGCCAGGAGCTATAAATGCATACCAAAACTACAACTTGTGTGGAAAAGAAACAAAAAAAATCACAATGTTTGACAAAGGCTAGTAGTAGAAATAGTGCATGGAAGGAATTAAAATACCAGCATTTGAAATAACCTGGGGTGTCTAGTTTTCAAAAAATATATGGGTTGATGGGGATAAATTAAACTGACTTCAGAGATGTTACAAATGGCACATGGGGCAAATGCAAATAATGGTATCTAAAGAAAGCCCTTCTTGCCCTGAAAATGACAATATATAACTTGTGTGGGTACACTAAATGAGAGAGAGGAAAATGACAGCTAAACACGAGCAACGCAGACATATTAAAACATTGTCATGAAGGAGTACAAAATGCTGTAAAATATACCAGTTTCCTAGGTTAGAAGTGTTAGAATGAGAACTTATATTACCTTTACACAGAAATACTAGTAGATAGCTATGACAAATACACTTGCCCTTGCACACATGTACCTGCCCTTAGACACAATTTTACGATTGCCCTAACAAAGAAACATCCTATCGTACACTTGCCCTATTGACCTGCCATAACATACAAACTTTACTTTGTGCAAATAGTTTCTAAACACACACTATCTCTCTCCCTCTCTCTCTCGTTTCTCTTCTCATTCCCCTTCTTTTCTTCCTACAGTTTGCGTTAATTCTTAGAGGTCATGTGGTAGGAGAGCAAGGTCTTTTCCTACCTTTGTGTCAGTGCTCCCTAGCAGTGCATGAAGCTTCAGTGCTGAGAAATATGACATCTTATCTTGGTGCTCAGCATTAATAGGTGGCACACAGTAAGAGAGTAGGTACTGAGACAAAGGTCTGTAGGAAAAGACCTCAGGCTTCCTTGATTTCAGGCTGATTAGAAGAAGGTCAGTGAACGTCAGATGTGATGCTGCAGCAGGGTAAAAGAAATCACAAACTGTGATGACAGACACTGGTATCTGTGTACAAATGCTGTCGGCTGGTAACCACACAGACTAATTCCATCAACCGCATCCACAGATCACTAATGTTATTTTAAGTAGGGATCCTAATTCCCACAATACATTAAATTAAGAGAAACCGCTGTATTGTGATGTGAAGATTGTGATATTGGGAATAATGCCTCACTCCTACATGACATTTATCCTTCCTACCATTGTAGAACAAATAAAAACTGAAACACGCACTCTGCAGTATATAGATACGTTGAAAGAAATATGACAAAATTTATTTACTGAAACAGAAACAAAGTGTTGTAATTTTGTGCATTTCCTAGCAGACTTCACAGTTGTTTCTGCATGATGATGCCTTGCATTATTGTGATTACGTGTTTTGAACTTAAGAAGACTAGTTTTGGGATATAATTCTATAAAAACAAACTGACAGTCAAAGGTTAAAATATTAATGTTCATTTTTTATTCATTCTCAGATTTTACAAACTAGTTAATCGTTTTCTAAAATGTTATGCAACTTGCTATATTCTTGCCCAGGGCCGGCCCTATAATGGGGCAGACTGGGGCAATTGCCCCAGGCGGCACTTTAGAAGGGGCGGCACTTTGCCGCCCCAAGCGCTTTTTTTTGTTTTTTTTTTGAAGCGGAGGAGAGAGAGAGGGGCACCGAGTGGTTTTCGCTTACCCGCTCGGCGCCCCTCTCACTCTCTCCTCTGCGGCGAGTCTCCCTGTTCGGTCCCGGTGCCGGCTTGTAATGCAGAGCGCCGGAAGTGACATCAATTTCCGGCGCTCAGCATTACAAGCCGGCACCGTGGCAGAGCAGAGAGAGTCGCCGCAGGACTGTTTAAAGGTAAGTACCGGGGGGGGGGGGAATCGTAGATTATGGCGTCGGCGAAGTTTAAAATGCCCCCCCCGACGCCGTGGGCGGGCGACGTTTTAAACTTCGCAACCCCCCCGACGTCGGCGGGGGGGGTTGGGGAATTAGGGGGGGTGCGGCGTTTTAAACTTCGCCCCAGGCGGCGTTAAGTCTTCGGCCGGCCCTGTTCTTGCCACCAGGTATGTTTTGTGAATGTTAGATAATAATCACCTGTAGTTGGTACTTAGGAATAAAATATTATATTTTTGTCAGTGATAATTTATTGAGAACAATAATGACAATATGCTAAAAAAGGATACAATATCTGAGTCAGATAGGTCTCTAACAAGCCAGGCCCTTACTGTTATTAGAGGGAAAATTGAAACAGCAATGCAGCTAAGCATTCTGCAACCTAGCTTAGCCATAAGGAATCTGAACAATAATGATTACTGGTGTACTAATTGTGAAAAAATTGCATTATGTAATTATTTAATGCTATTTGTTTTCATTTAGTTTAATTTTTTCATTTAGCTTAGATACATCTGATCTGGGTTAATAGAAAACTAGCAGATTAGCAATGATTGCCATCTTATTACAATTTTACTGCTTGACACCCATAAAAGTGCCTTTTCAAGTTTCTAATTTCAGTCATCTTTACTGCCAGATCCTAGTAAATAGACATGCGAGTGACCATTGCACAAGTTTGTGATTAGGTAATAATTACATTGTTGGTTTCATGCCTCTGTGTAGTCATGCTAATGTGTTACACATTCATCATGCCTTTAACTATTTGTAGAATTTATTTTTAATTTCAGTACTTTTCCTTTCAATATTTGGGAATGTGTGCAGACACTGACCTAATAATCATTATCGCATATTAGCCAACTTCTTGATTGACACGTAGAGTTATATTTCATATTCAAATAGCAGGCACCTTTCTGGTTGGTCCCTAAGTCTCCCCTTCCCGGGTTAAAATATTTAAGGCCACATTGGTCATAGATAACAGTGAGTCACATTTGTCCTTAAAAAACATATGTTTTATATGAATTAAGTTGTGAAATACTGTACAATGTGTATATTTGAATAAAGCAATGAAATACTGTACAATGCTATTAAAGGGAACCTCCAGGCATTGTATAGTTATGACAACATTATTGACACCCTTGAATATTTTGGACATCGTGTGCAATATCTCGTGAAAAGAATGTGTAGTGAAGCAGCTTTGGTCTATATATATATATATATATATATATATATATATATATATATATATATATATATTGTAGGGAACAGCTCACACATGGGGCAGCAATGACAGTATTCACACAGGCAGCAGGTTTCAAAAGTTCAAGAGGGTGTTTATTTAATTGATTTAGGCACAGAACACCTTGCAAACAAAACAAACTCTAAGCCTGTCCGGCTCTAACTAAACTACCCACATCCTGAATGAAGAGTCCAATGCATTCCACTTTATTAATATTTATTATTTTTATATTTATTATAGATTGAATATAGACATACATAATATGAAATAATGTAAAAGCTTTCATTCATTCAATTACAGTATCTTAGGTCCATATAATTAATATATAATCAGCACTTTGCATTACAGTACTTTGCATCAATATATAAACAGTACTTTGCATTAATATATACATTTCCAATAGCTCCCTCAGCTCTTAGACCCCCATACGATTGGCCCCCACATTCTTATATACTATAAGGCATTTTCATTGCATTCCACACAACTCTCCTCACCTGATGCTGCATACTGTCACATATTTTCGTTTAATCACTTGTCTCCGGTATCGCATCGTCGCTTTACTCCGTTTCCGTACACTGCTATATATCCCCGTGAAAACCTTCACCCTTTCGGCCCCTTTTTAACCCGAGCGCATACACCGGTATGTATACCGATCAGCATACACGTCCCACACGGTCACGGCTTGTCCTGTTTCGTCCCTCGAATGGACAATACCGTTCCGTCCTCCTGCAGTTTTCTTGCCACCTATAATGAAAAAACATAACAGTATGATGAGACAAACACTGTTCTTTCACTTACCTTTAATCCTATGGTGAAACGCAACCTCCGATCGGGGCATCAGCTACTCTGAAGACAGCGACCTCTGTATGCTGACGAATGAATGGAATCCGGAAGTAATTATCGGCCTGACGTCAGACGCCACAACACAGACGGCAAGCAGATGGCGCCGAACATTTAAAAGGACCTCCACACACGAGAAGAAACAACTCCTGATGAAGCCTTACACGGCGAAACGCGTTGAATGACTTTTTAGGACTTTTATAACTACTTTTTATTCGCACTAGTACTTTTTATTTATTTTATTTGCTTAATACTTTTATAGCTGCATCTGTTGTAAATCCAGCTTATTGTTACCTTGGAATAAATACTTCTTTTAAATATACCTCTCATGTGGACAGTGGCTGTTTGACACACCACACACCTACTGGTATTTAACCATTGGACTCACCAGACTGAAGAATATACAGATGTAACCAGACCATCACCAGGAACTACGGGCATCTTTACACTTGTTTAAGTGTAAGTATATTTTCACTTGTTGCGTCTCTAGCCCTATATACATTAATACACTATTGGATCCCTTTCTGTTTTTTTCCCTTCGGTATATATCCCGTATGTGGACCCTGAGGCTATCCTTGTGACGCATTGAACAACACTGATACACTGTGAGTGTGAAATCTGCGATACGCAGGGCACAGTACACCTTTTTGTACACCTACACTATATTATTTTTCTTTGTTTTATTTTTCATTGAATGGAATACACGATCGCCCCCTAGTGGACTTTCGGCTCTAACTAAACATCAGGATACCTCACCATCCCACTACAAGCCTAAAGTCTGGCACCAAGCAAATCAACATGTTGTCCTTTGGGAAAGGTTCATACCTGGTACGCTGCAGCGCTGGCTGTAGCTGCTCCTTGACTCAGTCTCTCCTATATCCTGCAAACCTAACAGCCCTCTCTTTTAAGGCTTCCTCCCAGTAATAAGCATAGGAAGCCTGACCTGAGGACTCCTAGAGTAAGGAAAACCCGTAGTGGACTAGGGGTGTGGATGGGGGTGGGTGTCCAAGTACCTTTAAACAAAAGAGCCCTAGCAGACTAAGCCCTGCTAAAGCAGCATGTATCCTCCTGGATGTCTGCTACCGTGCCTGGCTGAGAAAACCAGGTGAGATATACACCCCTTCCACCACTTTCCCATACACTTTACCACAATATATATATATATATATATATATATATATATATATATACTATATATATATATATATATATATATATATATATATATATATATATATATATATATACTATATATATATATGTTTGATACAGACCAACACATGATAAAGCTATAATAATTAATTATAATAATTAGTTACACTGTACAACCCCAGGGAGATGATTGTGCACAGATGATGTGGGAATCTTATGTATGGGTGGATCATTTGAAGAGCAGGCTCGACCAATGCTCCACATTTGCAACAGACTGGATACCCAAGCCAGGTTTGCAGGTATCCAGTCCAGGATATTGATGAAGGCACAGGTACTGGACATTTACACCCTGAAGCATCACAATAAGGAAAACATGTGGGTAAAGGAAGTTCCTCTGTGTTCCCAGGGCAAGGAGAGGCCCAGAAGAAGTGCTACAAACCAGCTTGGACCAGTGTGTAATTTCTGGAGGGTGGTTCTCAAAGCATGGCTTGGCCGGTTCTGGTGGGGAAGTGAAATAAGTAGTTGAGCCAGAGAGGAGTGATTGATTTCCAAACTTGCAAATAAATCAAACAGTTTGCTGCAAATCGGTGTTCCTGAGCCTTATTGCTCTAGAGGACCGTGCTTAGGGATCCCTAAACGTAATATTTACGACCCTCAGTAACAGGGTTTGTCACAATTTATATAAACTACCATTCAAATGTTTGGGGTCATTTAGCTGTTTTCTAGCTGTGCTAACATAATTGAAAAACAGTTTTCTAATAAAAAATTAGGATTAATTTGGATTAGTTAAAACGTGTATATGTGTGCGTGTAAGGGCAGTGTATGTGTGTGTTTATGGGCAGGTGTGTGTAAGGGCAGTGTATGTGTATATGTGTGTGGAAAGGCGGTGTATGTGTATATGTGTGTTAATGAGAAGGACCTGGTAAATCAAATTTTTTTGTTTTAATGATTGATTTATGTTTAGAGAAAGTAGTTTTAATTTTCTGTGTTGTCTCACCAACATAGAAATAATTGCAGGGACAGCTCAAAATATAAGTAACATATGTACTATCACATGAAAAATAAAATGTAACACTGTACCACTTATCCTTACTCGTGTCCTTAAACTTGTCACCCTTAATGATGCTACAGCAGGCAACACAGTTTAAACATCAAAAACTCTGTTTTTTTAGATCCAAAAAAATGTGAAACATTATTTTTTAGGTGGATAGCTCAGCATTAACAAGCTGATCCTAAAAGTTTTTACTACGTTTCTAAGCCAATTAGACTCAAAATGTGCCAGTGTTTATAAAAGATCCTCTCAATTTCTTTACTATGTGTTCCATATGTTGTAACAAACACCAGTCTATCTTCATTCTTTTTTGTTACCTTTTTTAAAAGATCAGGTCTTCTAAGATTTTTTATTTCTCTCAGACTATCATTCAATAGTCTTCTTGGATAGCCTCTGTCACTAACTTTTTGTCATATCAGCCAATCTTCTCTCTTGTATTTCACTGGTGTTATTCTTTTTACTCTAATAAACCGGCTCTTAGGTAAAGAGGGGGGCAAATCAAAAAATGGAGGTTGTTTCTATCTGTTGGTTTGGCGAACAAATCTGTTAAAATGTGGCCTTGTTTTGAAATCGTAATATCCAGAAAATGATTTCTATATTTCTGTGATGTCATCTGAAACTGGATATGGCAAGAAAATTAATTAAGGTCACTCCAAAAATCTGGGGTGATAAGGTGTTTTTCTAGTAATGCCTACCCCGGACCAACTATTATTTGTGGCTTAATTTATTTTGTGTAACAAAGTGCCCTTCTGTTGCCCAGGGTGACAGAAAACATATATTTCCATATCTTAAAAGACAAGTAGGTACTTTGTCACTCAAGCAAACCCCTCCCTACAAATTATAACATTCAATGGTGTAAAACTCAACAGCATTATGGAAAGATCCAAAATTGTATGGTGTTAATGTCTTTACACATAACCTTTCATAAGATGTTCAGCTTGCCTGTCAAAAAATATATTTTTAGTTAGTTGATACATTTGCTGCTGTTGGTTAAATCCTGGCTTCTCTACATTTTTAATCCACTGTTCTTAAAAAATAGCTTGTCAATGAGGGAAGTCCCAGTAGCATGGTGAATACCAGACAGTAGACATGTGCAAATGGTCCAAATATGATTTGGACACATTTTTTGGTTGTGTTTGACCCATTTGTCCCCTACCCATTGGGTTCTGACAAAAACTCGGGTCATTTTTAATTTGGAAACAATTAGTTGCCCAGTGCTCACATTCACTCTCACATGCTCTGTCGTTCACTTTCTCTCACACTTTCCTAAATGTGGTCCTCTGCTGACCACGTATACTTCTGCCAACCGCTTCGACTTCTGCATCTTCTTCATGATTTATCTTCTCCATTCTCTTTTCTCTTCAATCTTCTATCTTCTATCTTTGTCAGCATCTCTTTGAACATAAGACGGTGCACACTTCCATCAAAATTGCAGTGCTTTTGGTGATGTATTCTCACGATCTTCCATGTGGGGGAGAGGGTGTCACTGAAAGTGCTATCAATTTCCCTTAACTTAAACTTGGGGCGATATGGTAGTGTGTCTGGTGACTCCCTCTCCCTTATCCTACGATCAACAGAGAGGACCAAAAGCGCCTTCGTTTTACTCTAACTTGAACTCATGACAATATGGCAGGGCTTGCGGTGACAAAACTGCATGCGCTGCCATTTTGGCACAAGTTT
The DNA here is from genome assembly GCF_027358695.1 of Spea bombifrons. NCBI lineage: Eukaryota > Metazoa > Chordata > Amphibia > Anura > Pelobatidae > Spea > Spea bombifrons. The sequence goes on from NC_071097.1 coordinate 12,108,454, forward strand.
CCGGCTGGGTTTTCTCCCAAAGATGCAAAAGAAGAGAGAGGAGAAGTGAAAAAATTAAAGATAGAAGTGGAAGTGGTCGACAAAGAAGGTAGGGAAACCTTTAGAGTGTGAGAGAGAGTAAATGACAATGAGAGTATGTGAGTGAATGTGGGCCCATGAATTTCGGACAGAAATCCTACGAATCGCAGACTTTACTGAAATTCAGTAAATTTGTAATTCGTACGAATCTGAATGTGCAAGTTCTTCCTTTCCTTATAAAATTGCCATGTACTCTGAAATGATCTGACTATCCCAGAGCAAGATAATTTTCTTCAGTCATGTACAACATAAATGTACAATAAAGATTTTAAGGGTGTGTAAATATATGTAGATTGTGTCAATTCATCTTTAAGTGTTATCACTGTTGTTTGTATTTTTTTTATTAAATTTGTGACCAATACAACCAGTGTATATTCCGTAATTATTAGAGGTGATCTCACAATTTATTTATCTGTGTGTACAGAGAGGATTTAGACTGATCAGGAGTGAAATAATTCAATTGTAATGCTGGTGTGCTTTAAAGGCTATGAGACAACTGCATTCTTGCTCTTGGACTGTAACGACTACAATGTAAAAGCGTAATTACGTCATTGTGTACTCTTATTGTGTCAAGAAAAAGGAGACAAATCAACCCTTGTGGTCCATTTGAAGAGCAGACTGATTAACTGGTGGCCAGTAGAAAACAACAGTAAAGGTGTCCTAAATTCTCAGTATGTACGACGACACCAATGTAGCAGCGGAACTCTTCCATTCAGCAAGTGTATTGTCATTAAAGTGGAAACATAACACCGCGGGATTTTTGAGCAGCAATATAATATTTAAAATCAGACTTTATAGTGAAGGTTATGTTGCCTGGAGATCTTGAAGATGAGGGAAACAGATGGTTTGTTTATAGAATGCAGGTTGTGGTATATTAAAAGAATGGATTGTATGCTTCTCTGAATAGGCAGGTGTTTAGAAGGCATTTAAGTTAAAATATATAGGGGAGAAATTCCAAAAAATAGTTATAGCACGGGAGAAATCTTATAGATGTGAGTGCAAAGAACAGGTAAGGACTGATGCAAATCACAATAGAAAAAGGCTCCAGGCACTCAAGGGTTCCATCAGGCAGATTTATTGAAAGAGACGAACAACAACGTTTCGACCTCACGATGAGGTCTTTATCAAGTTGATAAAGACCTCATCGTGGGGTCAAAACGTTGTTGTTCGTCTGACGTCGTGAGTCCTGGCTCTGGTATACCCGACCTTGGCCTGCCTTGACTAAGATTCTTCCTTGCCCTTAGCACTACGTTCCTGCTATTCCTGTGCCAGGTTTTGCCCATCAGGTGATACCAGCTCTGAGTTGCGAATGCTTATGCTGACACCTATACCTGGCTTTGCATTTTTGCATGGGCCAAAACATGGGTTCCGTAGAGTTGCATCAAGTCCTTACAAGGCAGGAGCAGACTTGTCTTATGACTTTCAGCAATTCAACACATGTTGGGTGCTCTCTCAAAAATGGTCTTCACTATAGCTTTCACAACTTCTCTAGTGTCTCCTATACCTGCTGTCAGACATAATTCCTGTGAAACTCCACATAACTGGTATTTCTACAGGCTTTCCAAACTATCCCCTCTTGAAAAATGTGCAGGTGATCTGAAAGAGGGCTGAGGTTTCCTTTACCTGTGCTGTCTAGACTTTAGATCAGTCTTCAAGGGTTTATTTTCATAATTTCTCTGCTGACAGTTAAGGCTTGGTGTAACCACCTTACCTGTGGCTACGGCTGCAGCAACCTCCCGCAGATGCCGTTGGACCTTGCGCATGCGTAGGCCACTCCAATGATAGCTGACCATTTACTCCTGTGGCAGTATACGCATGTGCAGGCCATTTCTCCATCTATTTGTGCACTTGGCTTGGGGCGGGGTTATCTGCATGGGGCCTATTTTAGGGCTCCTTAGCTGTCCACTAGCTGCCTGTCAAATAGATTCATTGCTTGTTCTCTGGGCTCTGCTCGTGCTTCTCAGTTATCCTGTTTGTTCTGGTTCTGACCTCGGCTACGTCTCACGGTTATCCTGACTTCACCAATCCTTGACCTCGGCTACGTCTCACGGTTATCCTAACTTCTCCTATCCTTGACCTCGGCTTCGTTTGTGGACTGCTGTATCCGTGTTCCTGACGCCTGTTCTGGTTCGTGTCTGGGTTCTGCACTGTGGATCCTCAGTTACTGATCCTGACCATTCCTGGCCGTTACACTTATCAGGGGAACAGAGTGGCATATCAGGGGGGCAGAGTGGCATATCTAGGGGGCATAAAGCATATCAGGGGGAAGAGCATATCTAGGGGGCAAAGTGGCATATCTGGGGGGCAGAGTGGCACAATTTTATGTGCTTTTTATGGATGGAAAGACAACCAGGGAAGTTGCAAATATATTTCATTGTATTTTAAATTTAATAATAATAGAAGTATAATGCGCAATAAATGTAATGCACTTGAACAGTGGCGTCTCCAGCTTTCATATTTAGGGGGGGCACATGGGGGGCCAGGGACCAAAGTAGGGGGGCCAATTATAAAATGGTACATATACACTATATATATATATATATATATATATTAGGGCTGCAACAACTAATCGATAAAATCGATAATAATCGATAATGAAATTCGTTGGCAACGAATTTCATTATCGATTAGTTGAATCGATTATTATCGATTATAAAATGAGGGTTTTTTCAGAGCAAACGCTCTAAAAAATCCCCTCATTATATAATCCATTTAGTCTGACTCACCGTCTCACAGCAGCAACTCCTACTTACTCCCCCCTCCCTGTAATCACTGTGACAACTGGCCCCGCCCCTTCCTTCTCCAGGCCAGAACCACATGGCTGTGACACTCATCTAACTGTAAGTATATGTATAACTGCCCCTAAATTAACCCTAAACACCCCACTAACCATAACTGCCCCTAAATTAACCCCCACCTCCCCTAACTTTCAGTAGCCCAAATATATATATATATATATATATATTACATACATATATACACACATATATATATATATATATATAATATATATATACACACATACACATTATATATATATATACACACATACACATTATATATATATATATATATATATATATATATTATGTGTGTGTATATATATATATTTGGGCTACTGAAAGTTAGGGGAGGTGGGGGTTAATTTAGGGGCAGTTATGGTTAATTGGGTGTTTAGGGTTAATTTAGGGGCAGTTATGTTAATAGGGTGTTTAGGGTTAATTTAGGAGCAGCTGTGGTTAATGGGGTGTTTGGGGTTAATTTGAGGCAGTTGTGGTTAATGGTGTGTTTAGGGTTAATTTAGGGGATGCTGTGGTTGATGGGGTCTTTAGGGTTAATTTAGGGGATGCTGTGGTTAAGGGGGTGTTAAGGGTTAATTTAGGGGCAGTTATGGTTAATGGGGAGTTTAGGGTTAATTTAGGGGAATCTAAATCCTGGGGGCAGTGAAGTGACATATCTGGGGGTATAAGGCATATACAGTATACAAGGCATATGTGGGGAGGGCAGTGTGGCATGTCTGGGGAGGACGGAGTGGTGTATCAAGGTGTATAAGGCATATCTGGGGGTAGAGTGGCATATCTGGGGGTAGAGAAGTGGCATGTCTGGGAGGCAGGGTGGCATGTCTGGGGAGGATGGAGTGGGGTATCAGGGGATATAAGGCGTATCAGGCACAGTGGCAGATGTGGGAGGCAGCGTGGAGTGGCAGATGTGGGGGGCAGCGTGGAGTGGCAGATGTGGGAGGCAGCGTGGAGTGGCAGATGTGGGAGGCAGCGTGGCATATGTGGGAGGCATTGTGGAGTGGCAGATGTGTGAGGCAGCATGGCATGGCATATGTGGGGAGGGCAGGGTGGCATGTCTGGGGAGGATGGAGTGGTGTTTCAGGGGGTATAAGGCGTATCAGGCACAGTGGCATGTGGGGGGTAGAGTGGAGTGGCAGATGTGGGAGGCAGTGTGGCGTGGCAGATGTGGGAGGCAGCGTGGTGTGGTATATGTGAGAGGCAGCGTGGAGTGCTGTGGTAGGCAGCGTGGCATATGTGGGGGGGGGCAGCATGGCATGTCTGGGAGGCAGCGTAGCAAGCCTGGGCTCAAATGTGCATATATTGGGGGGCTGGTTGGGAAATAAAGACAAGAAATTTATTATCAAAGTTTTTTTATTCTGCTGTTTGTATTTAACATCATTTGTTTAGTAAATTATTTTAAATAAATGAAAAATTTACATTCATTTTTTTTATCCGATTAATCGATTAATCGAAAAAATAATCGGCCAACTAATCGATTATTAAAATAATCGTTAGTTGCAGCCCTAATATATATATATATATATACACGTTAGACGTGCATTTTTAACTACATAATATGCACTTATTACCCCCTGCTTCCGATATATATTAATATTAGCTCCTGGTGCTGATATATATTAATATTAGACCCTGCTGCCGGTATATATTATTAGTCCCGGCTTCCGATATATATTAATATTAGCCCCTGCTGCCAATATATATAAATATTAAACCCTGCTGTCAATATATAAATATTAGACCCTGCTGCCAATATATAAATAAATATTAGCCCCTGCTGCCAATACATATATATACATATATATAAACATTAGACCCTGTTGCCAATATATTTTATAGTGAAAAAATTGGACCCTACCCAAGCATTTCCTTGGGTCCTGCTCAGCGCTCCCTTGCATGCAATCACTCCCTCCGCTACCACACCGAAAAAAATATATTTGCCACACTGACTGCAGATCGGGAGAAGACAGTGAGAGTCAGTCCTGCACCGTGACAGTGAGAGGTCCTCTCTCCTGTAATCATCCCCAGAGTCCCTTTGTCCCCTCATTCACTAAACCATACCGCTCTTTTACTTACACCCTGTAGTTCAGGTATAGATCAAATAAACAACACATGGAAACAGCACATGCAACTGAATTAGACAAAAAAAAACCCTGTATTTGCATGTATACATAAATAATGTATGGAAACATAGCAGATACAGATCAACAGAATTATACACACTATTTGACATCCAAACAACTATAAATCATTTTTATCACATTATTAAAATCCCAGAAATCAAAAAAGTTAAAAGGCCCAAATAAATTAAGATTAGACATAATGGAATCAAACATTTGCTACTGCAAAAAATTTTAGATGAAAAAGTCCAGTTTTATTCAGCGCAACAAAACAGTGATAGCATTATTCTTAACAATATTAATGCATTAATGCATCACAACCATCTTAGCACTGCGTCACCAAATGAACACCTCATTACAGATAACACAATGCATGCAGCTGCATATAACTAAGCTGAGTACCACTTGGTCTGAGAAGGCCTGTGAAACCAAAGGGGAATAGCGTCCTGTATAATGAAATCAAGAACTGAGTTTCACAAACTCTGAACCAACATCTACGTTTCCTTTTAATAATATATTCAGACTGAAATAAGAGTAAATAACACAAAACCTTTACTTTTCCTCTCACTGATTTCTAGGCCTAGAAAGTTTTGTCCTCTGAAGTGACCACAAAATCTGGATAAATACAAATTACAAAGTTCTATTTAACCCTCTACAGCAAGTAAAGTGCCAGGAAACAGATGACCAAACACATATCAGGACAGGCTCTGCCACACTGACACCCAAATACACACCCCAGGGCAGGCTCTGCTGCCACATGGACCCCCACACCAGGATGGGATAACCTACTAATATTATTAAGTATATACTACTACTAGTATAAAAATGCTTTCCACATTGCTCTGTTTGTGTGTATTGCCCCTTGTGTATTTGTGCCCCCCCAGCCACCCTCCTTTGTGCATTTTTGCTATACACCCTTGTGTATTGATTTATTTGATGCCCCCAGCCAGCCCCCCTCCCTTGTGTATTGATTTATTTGATGCCCCCAGCCAGCCCCCCTCCCTTGTGTATTGATTTATTTGATGCCCCAAGCCTGCCCCCCTCCCTTGTGTATTGATGCACCAACCCCTTGTAATGGTTATTATAATGGCCCCCATACAAATGTGTATTAACCCCCCCTGATGTGTAATTATGTCCCCAGCCTGCCAGCCACCATCTTTATGTATTTTATTTTCCCAAGGCAGCCCCCCCCCTTGTTAATGTGCCACCTCCAGTGAGATCTGGTGTACTTGCTCTAGTGCACTGCTCCTTGCTCTTAGAGCAAATAACACAAATATTAAATAATGGCATTTTTAACCCAAACATATTTAATGGGGGTTCTCCTTTTAATTTGAAATGACATTTGAAGACCCTCAACTATTTTTTTAAAATGAAATAATTACTTTTTTGAAGTCTTCGTTTTTCCGCCTTAACACCGCTGCTCTTGCTCTCCTACCGCGTGCTCCCTGTCACAGAGCATCTGTTCCGAAAGTGCCCGCCCCCTTGAGCATCACGGTGCATCTTCAAAGGGGCGGGACGAAGAGCCTCAGCGATTGGCAAGCCATTAACCGGCCGGCTGCTGACAGTTTCAAAGCGGTTTTAAAACCGAAACGGTTTTAAAACCGCTTCGGTTTTAAAACCGCTTTGAAACTGTCAGCCGCATCGGCTGCAATTTCAGCTCAGACAGTTTCAAAGCGGCTGTAAAACCGCTTCGGTTTTAAAACCGCTTCGGTTTTACAACCGCTTTGAAACTGTCTGAGCTGAAATTGCAGCCGATGCGGCTGACAGTTTCAAAGCGGTTTTAAAACCGAAGCGGTTTTAAAACCGAAGCGGTTTTACAGCCGCTTTGAAACTGTCTGAGCTGAAATTGCAGCCGATGCGTTTTAAAACCGCTTTGAAACTGTCAGCCGCATCGGCTGCAATTTCAGCTCAATCTGCCGGCACACCGGGAAATGTCCCGGTCTCCCGGCGGTGGGCCGGGTCAAAGCGGCATCGCATTTCAATTGGGGGGGCACACTGGGGGGCACAGCATAATGTAGGGGGGGCCATGGCCCCCTCTGGCCCCCCCCTGCCGACGCCACTGCACTTGAATCAAACACCTCTCCCGCGGTCCGTAGAAAAATTGTCTTCCACAAAACCGGTCCCTGGTGCCAAAAAGGTTGGGGACTATTGATCTAGTATACGAATGACACCAGAAGCCAGGAAGCTTAGAGCAAGATGGAAGAGTTACTCTAAGCACATACCCAAAATTGCATTATGGTTCCTGTGACCCTCTCCTGGGAGGGTCATATGACCACCACGGAAGCTCTCCTTGATTCCGGTACTGCAGGTGTCTTCATTGACTAAACTTGGGCTAAACAGAATTGATTACCTCTGGTACCCAAAATAACTTGGCTTCCTTCACATCCCTAAATGCAAAACATACCGATACTGGCCAAGTGATCCATGATTTGGTTTCAATGTGTCTCTGGCTTCCGGTGTTGCGTCAGAAAGATGTCATTCTGAAAGAAATTATCAGTCCTACAGTACCCATCATTGTGGGACATGCCTTATATATAGAATCTGTAATCCACATAAACAGGCAGTCATGTCAGGTTGAGGCATTTTCCAGGAATCCTGTCTATAATGCATCATACCCATTGCAGTTATGTTGAGATCCCTCAAAAAGACCTCAAGAACCTGGTTCCATACACCTATTTGGATTACCTTGACGTGTTCTCGAAGAAACAAGTAGAGACACTGCCGCCACATCAGCATTATTATTCTGCCATTTAGTTTCCTAATGGAAAAGTATATTTTACCTTCTAAAGGAAGGAGTATATGCTCTATCAATACCTGAGAATGAGAGTCTCTCACAATACATCCAGCACAGTCTACTTAGGGGATTCATTTAACCCTCCTCTTCTGCAGCTAGTGTTTGTTTCTTTTTCATCTAAAAAAAAGAAGGGTTCACTACTTCCCTGCATAGACTATTTGGGCCTCAACAATCACTGCTACTCATATCGCAGTTATATGACCATCTCAACTGATCAAACTACTTAACTAAATTGGATCTTCAAGGAACATATAATCTCATTCGTATCACAGAACCTCTACTCCCAAGGTTTAGAAATGTGCTCAAACAATGTCAAAGAAGTGACGGATTGACATCTCTCACATGACTTCAGAACATTTTCATGAGGTTCTCCAACTATAATAGGAGACTTATACTTAATTTCTCCAAAATCACAGCCTTGACCAGGAAAGGGGCTAATCTAAAGAGATGGAGTCCTGAGTCTCCCTGTGCCTTTTTTGTATTAAAACATTGGCACTCACAGCTACCGTCAGGATACAAAAATGTTTTTCATGTGTTCCTGTTAAAACCCATGATAAGGTACCTGGTCGGGTCCAGGCATATGACGAATATCAATAAGATTCTTGACTCAAGAATGGTCAGGTGATCCCTTCAAAATGTAATTGACTGGAAAGGATTTGGTCCGTATGAGAGTTCCTCTGTTCCCACGTCTCATGTGAATGCCTACTGCCAAGGTACACTTCCTCCCGACTGCAAATCTTGTTTCTGTGGGCACTGGGTTCAGTGGCGGTGTGCTTTGCACCACGCAATCAGATGCTTGGCATTGTACTTGGTATGGAGAGTCATTCCATAGAGTTCCCTCTGCACAGTTTTTGTGCCTCAGCACTAGGTGACCTCGCTCTGTGACTTTACGCTTCTCTGCTGAGTTGCTGCTGTTCCTAAATGCTTACATTTTCCAATAATACCACGGTTGACCGTGAAATATCTAGCTGGGATGCAATTTTGCAAACTGAATTATTGCATCCAATCACAGTACCATACTTGAATTCACTAAGCTTCTCAGAACGACCCATTTTTGTTTTTATTTTTTACAAATGTTTGTAAATGCGGACTTCTGGCTAGGTGTAGGATTTTATACACCTTTGGCAATAGGTATGATTGGAACATCTGAATTTAACAAATAAGGTGTGTCCTAATACTTTTGTCCATATAGTGTAAAGATCTATGACATTATTATTTTCGGTGTTTTTGGTAGATTTTTTATATATTATATTTATATCTCAACTGTTCTTTAACCCCTTGATGACAATTGCCGGTTCTGGCACGCCACGGAAAAACATGTCGTTTAGGACAATTGACGTGCCAAGACCGGCACGTCTTTAAACGGGCGCAGAAAGCGATCTACTTCCGCTTTCTGTGCCCAAACAGCTTTGCTGTAATGCCTCGACCTCGAGGCATTCAGCAACGCCACGATCGGCACAAAGGGGCCATCTCTGGCCCCTCCCCGGGGCGTCAAAATCCGCCATACTTTGTATGGTGGCAGACACCCGTTTTAAAAGCGTTTTAAACTTAAATGGTGTCGCTGGAATGCCTCGATCAGGAGGCATCCAGCCACACCAAACACTTACCTCAGCAAGATGGCGGCGGCCCGGGGGAAAAAACAATAAAGATGAAAGAGTTCGCTAGACAGTCTCCAGACCCTCTAGAGAACTCTGGCTCCACTTGCAGGTTGAATACAGGTACTGCATTCACCATGCAAGTCAATGGAGCCCAGCTTTCTAATCACAGTGTGATTAGTAAAAATAAATTAAAAATAAAATTAATAATAATTAAAAAAAAATAGTAAAAAAACAGTAAAATGTAAAAATAATTTCCCACTGATGTCACTATCAGGGGAACCTTCAAGTTGAAAAAAAAAAATGTTAAACATTTTTTTTAAAAAAGGCAAAAAAAATAAAATATATATAGAAAAATATTTTTGTGAGCAAGTCCTAAAATTAGCATATTAGCTTAAAACAATTCTCGCATGGAAAAAGTTCAAATACTGGCATATTAAATGCCCATGGGGTGTCTACTTTTAAAAAATGTATGATTTGATGGGGTAAATTGAATTGGCCAGGTTCACCAATGTCCCAAGTAACACAGGGGAAGGATGGCCACACATCTAATTTCCAATTAGAAAAATGCACACGTACCAAATGTGGCCTTTTAGTTCCCCCAAAAAATGACAAACCCATGCATGTGGAGTATCACTGTACTCAGGAGATGTTGCTGAACACATATTGGGGTGTCGTGTGACAGCGGCATATACCAGGAGCTGTAAATTCATACATAAAGTAGGTGTGTGTGGGAAAAATAGACACACAAAAATACTGCTGCAAACTTTGAAAAAATGCTGGTGGTAAAATGTGTGCATGCAAAGAATTAAAATACCAGCATTTAAAATACCCTGGAGTGTCTAGTTTTCAAAAATATATGGTTTTGTTGGGCACACTGAAATGGCCCGGCTCCAAGATGTACCAAATAGGGCATGGGTAGTGGATCCCCAAATAACAAAGTTCAACATTGAAAAATGCGCATGCCCCAAATGTGGCCCTTTTGCCCCCAAACAGCCAGGCAAAATCATTCATGTGAGGTATCGCTGTACTCAGGAGATGTTGCTGAACACGTATTGGGGTGTTTTGTGATAGTGACATATACGAGAACCTTTTAATTCATACCTGAAGTAAAATGTGTGTGACAGAACAAATGGAAAAAAATGACTACCATAAAGTTTGAGAAAGACTGGTGGTAGATATGGTGCATGGAAAGATTTGAAATACTAGCATTTGAAATACCCTCGGGTGTCTAGTTTTCAAAAATATATGGGTTTATTGGGCACACTGAAATGGCCCGGCTCAAAGATTTACCAAATAGGTCATGGGCAGTGGATCTCCAAATGCCAAAGTTCAACATTGAAAAATGCGCATGCCCCAAATGTGGCCCTTTTGACCCCAAACAGCCAGGCAAAATCATTCATGTGAGGTATCGCTGTACTCAGGAGATGTTGCTGAACACATATTGGGGTGTTTTGTGATAGTGACATATACGATAACCTTTTAATTCATACCTGAAGTAAAATGTGTGTGACAAAACAAATGCAAAAAAATGACTACCACAAAGTTTGACAAAGGCTGATGGTAGGATAAGTGCTTGGAAATGGTTAAAATACTAGCATTTGGAATACCCTGGGCTGTCTAGTTTTCAAAAATATATGACTTGATGGGGTAAATTGCATTGGCCGGCTTCAAAGATACCTGAAATGGCACATGGGGGAAGAATTACCAGATTTGGAAAAAATGGCTTTGAAATAGCAAAACGCTACCTGTACTTATTGCCCCATAATGTATGGAAAAAAGCAAAAAAACTTAAAAACATTGGGTATTTCTAAACTCAGGACAAATAGTAGAATCTATTTAGCAGGTTTTTTTTATAACCTTTTATAGATGAGTAAAAGATTTTTCAACTAAAAGTTAGGAACAGTCATTTTTTCTAAATGTTTCACCATATTTTATACTTTTTTAATAGTAAATAATATGATAAAATCAAAACAATGTCATCTAAAGAAAGCCCTTCTTGTCCTGAAAAAAACAATATCTAATGTGTGTGGGTTCAGTAAACGGGAAAGAAGAAAATTACAGCTAAACACGAGCAGCGCAGAAATGTAAAAACGGCCATTGTCACGAAGGGTACAAAAAGTAAAATCAGCCTTTGTCACGAAGGGGTTAAAATGCTTTATAATGAGTTCAGTTTTAACATGGTTATCTAATTTCCAACTAATTTTGTTGAATTTTAAATTGTTTATATTTCATATTCCAGATGATTGTCGCCAACTCTTTTCCTCTGTATAATTTTGAAATTCATGTAATTGTGTGTGCGGCTAAGCTATAATTCTTGTAGATAATTTGTACAATTTCTTATTCTAATTGACTGATTGCATCCTGGGTGAAGACACAAGGCACACGTGAACAGGGCTATATGGGAAGAGTTAGCAATTATTACATAATTGCTGTAATCATTTGACTCTTATTTGCATGGCGGGTCTTAATTATTCATATGTCTGAAAAATAGGCTAAACACATGTTAGGTTTTTGAGGATCTGTGGAGATTTTTCTATATATACCATAATCACGGTGATTTATTTTAACCCTACAATGACACGTGTGTTCAAGAAAGATCTGAGGTACAATTAGAAGTGCAGGCTTTGTACTGGAACCAAGGGATTAGACAGGAAGAAGACAGTAATGGTGATAATGTATTTGCTCGACTATAAGACTAGTTTTTTTTTTCAGAGCAAATGCAAATCCCTCATCTTATATTCAAGGTTGTCTTATAATTAGACCTCAAATAGAGGTCTGACTATAAGACTAAGATGCAGATCCCCCGCAGTGCTGCAGGGGACCTGGATCCTCCTCTCTGGCAGCCGGTGTACGTCTGTGTAATGCGCGCAGACAACCTCTACTTTTGCCACCACTTCCTCTGGGGCTTCTTTGACGGAGCGCTGGCATCACATGACCTTCTGGTGCTCCACCATAGAAGCTCGGGTGGAATGTTTGCAGGATGCGCCCAGAGAACCTCCGCTGCTGCTGGCACTTCCGGGGCTTCTATGGTGGAGCACTAGAAGGTCCTGTGATGCCGGCGCTCTGTCATAAAAGCCTTGCACAGACTTCCACCGGCTGCCCCCACTAGACAGCACGGAATCTGAAGCACGGGGGACAAGTCTAGGGATGCACTAGTAAGTCGGGGGGGTTAAATGGTTTTCTGGAGGCAGAGTGGCATAAAGGGGGTTAAAAGACATATCAGGGAGGCAGAGTGGCATATAGGGGTGTAGAAGGGATATCTGGGGCCAGAATAGCAAATAGGGGGTTAAAAGGCATATCTGGGAGGCAGAGTCGCATATAGGGGGTATAAGGCACTTCTGGGGGGCAGATGTGCATAACTGGGGGCAGAGTGGCAAATAAAAGGAAATAAAAAAAAATCTTTTTTTCTAATAGTTTTTTTTTTAAATATGAAAAAATAGTTTACATGTGCATTAACATTTACTAGTAAAACTTTTCTTATAGGTAGTCTTATATTCAGGCTTTTTCTTTTTTTCCTAAATTATTATTCAAGTTTTGGGGGAGTCTTATAATCAGAGTCCTCTTATAATTCAGCAAATACGGAATTCCCTGAGAAAATAAATCTTTTTTGTTAAGCATTATACAGCAATGTAGGGCAACATGCAAGAGAAGTGGGTTTTATTTCATAATGATCCAACAATCTTTTACCAATGACCTGCAGATTTAGAGGTCACCACTGTAGGTAGTCATGTGATTATTTTAAGTCCTGTTGAAGTTTACATTTTCAATTTTTTCATATATTTTTTTTTCTTTTATTTCACTGATCACATAGTGATTAGTGAGCTGGGCTCCATTGACCGGCATCTTTGGCTTGAGTACCTGTAGTCAACCTGCAGAGGGAACTCAAATTCTTTTTTCTGTGTGAGTGTTGCTGAATGTGTATATATATATATATATATATATATATATATATATATATATATATATATATATAGAGGCACTTAGGAGGTGATCGCTGATCGCCCCCCTTAGTACCTTTTATTTATTTATTTTTTAACCCCCCACCGAGCACCTCCATTATTGAAAGGTATGTAGCCTTTCAATAATGTGTTCAATAAGACATGTAGCCTTTCAATATCGTATAGGCCCCGAACTACAAGTCTGAAAAAAAAAATAATTTAAAAAGTGTTCTTGCAGCTTGACACTACATTTTTAGCAACATCCTAAACCAAATCTGTAAATCTGATACAAACTCAATGATTTAATGTCTATATAATTTTGGAGTATACCAGTAAAATTTATGTCACAAATAGTGTATTTGGCCATCTGCCAAGTTGTGAGGTTTAGTCATTATGAGGTTTTGAATTTGAGCTTACATGCAAGATAGTTAACCTGAAATGTAGATACATTTGTATCAAGTGCCTTTTGACAAGGCAGGCAACTGAAAGAGTGGATGAAATTGCCACATATACAGTGCTGTGAAAAATTATTTACCCCTTCACTATTTCTTCTATGTTTGGTTTATTTGTCACATTTCAATGTTTCAGATCATCCTACTAATTTTAATATAAGATGAGGACAACATGAATAAGCACATATGCACCTTTAATTTGCCATTTCACAGTCTCTTTCGTGGAATTGTAAACACTCACCTAACTGAGGCAAATGAGGCCTGAAGTTATTTGTTCTGCCCCTTACATAGCCTGCTTGCATCACCTCTTCCCCCTAAACAGCCTACCTGTGCCTGCTCTGCCCCCTAAACAGCTTGTCTGTGCCACCTCTGCCCCTAAAAAGACTTTCTGTATCCCCTCTGCACCCTTAACAGCTTTATTGCTAAGGTGGCATCTCAAATCTGTTTACCTGTCAATTTAATTTGAAGTATTTTTCCAACCTTAACATCTACATTTTCATGTATTGCTTGGCTGCATCAAAAACCTTTTTCTTATTATAAAATAATGTATCTTATGGATATTGCTGGGGATATTGCTGGGGCCATAGCTAAATACTTACTTGCTTCTCTGGGTTCTTTTGTGACCTCCTGTATGAGTCGTCGATGCACTCTCAGAGATGTTTTGGAAGGCTGCCCACTATTGTAAAGGTTCATCGCTATTCCATGTTTTCTCTATTTGTTGATAATGGCTCTCACTGTGGTTTGCTGGAGTTTCAGAGCCTTTGAGATGACTTTGTGACTGAAGTTTACTTGGCTCATCTTTGTATGTTTATTTATTTTGATGTCACAAATATTTTTTTAAAGAATATATTGTGTTCTTTGGGGATTGTAATTACTCCCCCCCCCCAACCACTGCTTATATTAAAGATGGCTGTCCTATGCTTTTTTTCTGTCTTTTCAGCTGATTTAAAATTTCTCGTTTTTGGTCTACGTAAAAACAAAACAAGGGGCTGTGTGAGTGTATATGGATGTGGCAATTACTGCATATAAGCTACTGAGAAAGCAGCACATGCTGTCTAACCAAATGTTTGTATTTATGAAGATAAACCAGATGAAAGAAAAGTGTTACATCACCCCCTACTGCATCGTTCAGTTTTACATATTCCCGTTGACTCTAATTACTTTGTGTATTGCTTCGGTTCTGTTTCTTAAGTAAAAGGGTGGTTTCTTATGTACTGCTAGAAGAAAGCTATACTGTATAATTGCCTTTTAACAATAAATCACTCCATTCAATATACATTTTTTTGCATGTATTAAGTAGTCACATCATGAACTAGAACATAGATTGTAAGCTCTTTTTAGTAGGCCCCTCCTCACCTGTTGTTTCTCTAAGTCGATTTGTTATGATATATATTGTATTTGCTCGATTATAAGACAACCCCCCAAAATCTGAATATTAATTTAGGAAAAAAGAAAAAGCCTGAATATAAGACAACCAGTAAATGTTAAACTATGTAAACTATTTTTTTAATAAAAGCTATGATTGAGAAAAATATTTTTTTATTTCCTTTTATTTTCCAACCTGTCCCCCCAGTTAAGCACATCTGCCCCCAGGCTTCCCACTCTGCCCCAGAAATGCCTTATACGCCCATATATGCCACTGTGCCCCATGATATGCCTTTTAACCCTCTAAATTCCACTGTGTCCCATGATATGCCTTTTAACCCCCTATATGCCACTGTGCCCCATGATATGCCTTTTGACCCCTATTTGCCACTCTGCCTCCAGAAATGCCTTATACCCCTATATTCCACTCTGACATTTAGGGGGTTAAAAGGCATATTATGGGGCAGAGTGGCATATAGGGAGGCAGATGGCATATAGAGGGTTAAAAGGTATTTCTGGAGGCAGAGTGGCATTTCATACAGCACCCTGCCTACAGAAATGCCTTATACCCACATTTAACCCCCCCCCAAAAAAAAATACTTACCGGTGCTTCTGACTCCCGGTGTGTTGTCCGGGCAACAGGTAGACGTCTACGCGATTCACGTAGTCAACTTCCGCTGCAGCCGGAAGGAGGTGCCGTTAGCAGCGGGGGTTGTCTGCGTCCATCGCGCATACACCCCCGACTGTCAGAGAGAATTCCCCGCGCCGGTGCGCGGAACTCTGATCTCTGACAGCCGGGGAAGGTCTGCGCGATGGACGCAGACAACCCCCGCTGGTAACCGCACCTCCTTCCGGCTGCAGTCAGAAGGATCCAGGTCCCCTGCAGCGCTGCGGCGGATCTGGATCTTAGTCTCATAGTCATACCTATTTCATTTGCTCTGGAAAAAACCTCGTCTTATAATTAGGGCTGAAACAACGAATCGATAAAGTCGATAATAATCGATAACGGAAATCGTTGTCGACGATTTCCGTTATTGATTAATCGAGTGATTGATTCGTTGTTGGAGCACTCGGCTCCTTTTACTTACCTCCGCGAGCGTTCCCCGCTTCTGCTACACGCTCTGCAGTCTCCGCCTTCTTTTAGCTACGTGACGGATGTGACGCGCTTCACTCAAGAGTTCAATAAAGTTTTAAACTTGAAGCTTGGAAGTGGAACGAGTCTGTAGCGGAGGTAAGTATTCTTTGTCTATGTGCGAATGGCCCTGTGCGAGTGGCTCCATTCGCACAGAGCGATTCGCGGGGGTGGGGGTCCACGGCGGAGTGGGGGTCCACGGCGGGGTGGGGGTGGGGTTTCAGGGGATGCAGGGCAGGGTGTGAGTGTGGGTGCAGGACAGAGTGGAGGTGGGGATGCAGGGCAGGGTGTGGGGGCAGGGCAGGAGACTGGGTGCAGGGCAGAGTGGGGGTGGGGATGCAGGGTGTGGGTGCAGGGCAGAGTGGTGGGGTGGGGGGTCAGGGCAGAGTGGGAGACTGGGTGCAGGGCAGAGTGGGGGTGGGGATGCAGGGCAGGGTGTGAGTGTGGGTGCAGGGCAGAGTGGGTGCAGGGCAGAGTGTGGGGGCAGGGCAGAATGTGGGGGCAGGGCTGGGTGCAGGGCAGAGTTGGAGACTGGGTGCAGGGGCACAGTGCAAAGTGCTGGGTGCAAAGTGCCAGGGCAAAGTGCTGGGTGCAAAGTGCCAGGGCTGGGTGCAAAGTGCTGGGTGCAAAGTGCTGGGTGCAAAGTGCCAGGGCTGGGGCAAACTGCTGGGTGCAAAGTGCAAAGTGCTGGGTGCAAAGTGCCAGGGCTGGGTGCAAAGTGCTGGGTGCAAAGTGCCAGGGCTGGGGCAAAGTGCCAGGGCTGGGTGCAAAGTGCCAGGGCTGGGTGCAAAGTGCTGGGTGCAAAGTGCCAGGGCTGGGGCAAAGTGCTGAGTGCTGGGTGCAAAGTGCCAGGGCTGGGGCAAAGTGCTGGGTGCAAACTGCCAGGGCTGGGTGCAAAGTGCTGGGTGCAAAGTGCATAAATATTGTGTTTGGGTTCTTGTACTTTGAAAATATTGTTTTTTATTACATCATAACAAAATAAGAATGTTAATGTAAATTTTAAGTTGTTTTTAACATCCAGTTCATTAAATTATTTTAAATAAACGAAAAATGTGCATATTGTTATTTTTTATCCGATTAATCGATTCATCGAAAAAATAATCGGCCAACTAATCGATTATTAAAATAATCGTTAGTTGCAGTCCTACTTATAATCGAGCAAATACGGTACTACTTTTTATGTCTTGTCTACCATTGTACAGCGTTACAGAATGTGATGGCACTATATAAAATAATAAATAATAATAATGTACCATTGAAGTGGAAAAAAACATTGAAACAAAAATACACTTGAAGCAGTAGACACAGTCAGCACCAAGAGAACATGAACAGATCGATATTCTTTCTACAGGCTTCATCGTGTCTGACATCGGACAGTAAAGCCACTAGCTGGGTGTCTGAGGCAACAATGAGGCCTAGACTGGTAATGTTCGAGTTGACACCCCACGTCTGTGCCTGTTGCTACAAGCTTAAACAGACACAAGCTCCAGGCAGGGGCGTACCTAGCGTATTTGGCACCCGGGGTGGTGCCTGTATGTGGCACCCTCCACCACAAAAAATTAATGTTGGCAAGAATATTTATTTCAGAAATTTGTAAACTATATGTCAACTGGAAAAAAACTAGAAATCTAAAAAAATAAATTAACTTATGAATAAATTAAGTATAACCTTTACTGAACAGATATGGTACAGCATAACTCCTATCACTATATACTGATCCAGACATTGATGGGGAGTACAGCGTAACTTCCATCACTATACACTAAGCTAGACATTGATGGTAGTGCAGCATAACCCCAATCACTATACAGTAGGCCAGACATAGAGGCGCTAGGCCTCTGCCCCTCAATCATCCTGCCTGTGCCACCTTTGGCCCTGAAACAGCCTGCCTGTGCCACTGATACCCCTAAAACAGCCTGCCTGTGCAGGGCCAATCCTAGGGTCACCGACGCCTGGGTGCAAAATGTCTTGTCATTTTTATCCCCAAACAGCTTGTCAGTGCCATTTTGGGCCTAAACAGGTCGTCGGTGATATATTTGCCCCCCAAACAGCATTACGGTGTCAGTACCCGGTCTGTAGCTACTCACCAGAATACCCACGAGTCTAGTCCTCCGCTGCGCGCATGCTGGAACGGGAGACTGCCAAGCGTGACACCCCACCCTCTTTTTTTCTCTACGGCGGAGGCTGTCAGCTGGGCCCACTCCGGATGACGCCACCATGCCCGGGAACATTTAAGAGCTAGCTTACCCTGCAGTTCCTTGCTTGGTGTATTTGCTCTGAGTTCCTGTATTGTGTGTTTCATTATTGACCTCAGCTTGTTTTACGGATTTTGCTCCTATTCTGGTGACCCTGATCTCGGCTTGTTTAATGGATATTGCTCCTATCCTGGTGACCCTGACCTCGACTTGTCTCAAGGATTTCTACAAGGGTATATATACTGTGTTCTCTGGACTTTCTGCTAGTTAATCCCTTCTGGGACAGCTTGTATTATCCTGCATACCAGACTCCGCATAACTTCCATCAATATATACAGAGCCTGATGGTGTTACAGTATAACTCCCATCAATATATATATACTGAGCCTGACGGTGGTATACCACCACATCCATCACCACAACCAAACAGTATAACTCTTAAAATGATATAGTGATACAGACACTGATGGTGGTACATCATAACTCCCAATATCACATCAGTATATTAATGTCACTTTTTAATTGTATGTGCTGGTCTATTGGTGCTTTCCTAGATTTTACAACAAGTAGCTGTAGGTAAAACATATGTTCAATACCGTATTTGCTCAATTATAAGACAACCCTGATTATAAGATGACCCTATAGGAAAAAAGTTTTACTAGTAAATATTAATTCATGTAAACAATTTTTTTTATTTCCTTTTATTTACCAACCTGCCCCCAGTTATGCACATCTGCCCCCAGTTATGCACATCTGCCCCCAGGCATGCCTTATACCCTCCTATATGCCACTCTGCCCCATGTTATGCCTTTTAACCCCCTATATGCCACTCTGCCTCCAGAAATAGAGTGGCATATAGGGGGTTCAAAGGCATATCATGGGACAGAGTGGTATATAGGGGGACACTTACACACCCAGAAACTAATATACCCACTTACATACCCAGACACTAATATACCCACTCAGACACACTTCTAAACCAAGACACGTACTCAAGCAACTAAGGCACTTCACTCACTGCGATGTCCCAGCAGACGCTTACAGCTCCCATGGGATTGCGGCATGACACTGTTTGACCCCGCTAGGTCCCGCCTCCTCCAGAAAATAGAAGAGGTCTACCGGATCCGCTTTGGGACGGCACAGTGCGGTCGGGGTCCCGGTCCTGCTTCTGGAGCAATCTCCCCAACCGGCTCTGCTTCCATGCAGTGGGCGGGCTATCCCGGCAGTAGGAAGGTACGCGCATATGCAACCTCGGCTGCTGCTGGCACTTTCGCCGGTGCTCGGTGATAGACCCCGGGGTAAGTGCCAGCAGCAGCTGAGGTTATCAGACAGGAGGATCCAGGTCCCCTGCAGCGCTGCGGGGCACCTGGATCTTAGTCTAATAGAAGATAATTAGAAGACAACCTCGATTAAAACCTTGTCTTATAATCGAGCAAATATTGTAATTATACAATTTTAACGGTCAGTTTAAACATATAAAAGGACCAGCTAGAAGAAACTATGAAAGGTTGGCCCATCAGAATGGGCAATTAAGTATATGAACATTGATTCATCACAGATCAACAAATTAAATGTTTATGGCTTAAACACAGAGAAGACTACCAAAGCATGATCAAGTGAAGAATACACATTAGTATTTATTGACCCACATAGCAGACAAAGATCACAGGTCGTACACCCCAAAAGGCCAGCCCTGGCCCCCAGATTCCATCCACAGTACTTGCCCCAGCACCCAGATTGCGCACACAGGACTTGCTCAGCTCTCAGGTTGAACTCACAGGACCTGCCCAGCAGCCAGGTTGCACAAACATAGGACTTGCCCCAACACCCAGGTTGCACACACATAGGACTTACCCGAACACCCAGGTTCCATCCACGAGACTTAACCAGCATCCAGATTTCATCCATGGGACTTGCTCAGCACCCAGATTCTATTCACAGGACTTTCACAGCACTCAGATTGCATCCACAGGACTTTCCCCAACACTCAGATTGTATCCACAGAGCTTTCCCCAGCACCCAGGTTGCCCTAGCACCTCCTTTCTCTACCTCTATCTAGGTCTATCTACCTCTACTCCCTTTTCTACCTATCTACCTGTCCCCCTTTCTCACTATCTATTTCTCCACCCTTTCTCACTATCTCTCCCTCCTTTCTCGCTATCTACCCCCTTTTCTAATTCATTTACCTCGCTGTGTGGACTTCACTGCTGAGTGCCAGGATATGATGTCATACTCCAGCGCTCAGCATGAAACACCTTGGAGGCCAAAATGTAGGTCTCGCGCTCCCACCACCGCAATATGGACAGGGCCGAGGTGGGTGGCGGCAGGTAGTGGTGGAGAGAGAAGGGAGCTAAGAGATTGCTAAACACTTTTTTTGATGAGCGCTAGTTCAGTGCCCTCTCTCTCTCCTCCGCTCCCTGCTGACTGGGTGCAGTTTACCCCGAACACCCACCTAGGCGTGGCCCTGTTCCTGTGCCACCTTTGCCCCTCAAACAGCCTGCCTGTGCCAACTCTGCCTCTTTAGCGACCTGCCTGTTTCACCTCTGCCCCTAAACAATCCATCTGTGCCACCTCTGCCCATACCTGCCCTTAAAGACTCACTCATTCATTCATTCAAATGAATATATATATATATATATATATATATATATGTTTTTTCTGTTTCTATTCGGCATTTTGGCCTCTTTCATATATATTTTACTTCTTTCCTATGGACTTTGAAAGCATCAAGGGAGCTGCTGCAGTTTTATGTTTTTTCATATATACTTATTGACAGGCTATGTCATTTGCCTGAATGCCCAGACATAAGGCAGAGTTCTTAAACAGCTTTAATACTTAGCTTAGATACTGCTAATGGAAACATGTGAACAAATCTGGGACTAAGGTAGTTCTTATAGTCTATTAGGGCTGAAACAACTAATCGATAAAATCAATAATAATCGATAATGAAAATCGTTATCAACGTTTTTCATGATCGATTAGTCGAATCGATTTTTATCGATTATAAAAATAGGTTTTTTTCAGAGCAAATGCTCTGAAAAACTCCTCTCCTTGTATAATCCAACCTCAGAGATCGGATTATAACACTAGAATTCAGATCCCCCTCAACGCTGCAGGGGACCTGGATTCCCCTCACTGTCGGCCGGTCTCTCACTTCCGTCTCTCTCCCCCCTCCCATACACCCCTCTGACTCCTCCCCCCTCCCATTCACTGCTCTGCCTCTCTCCCGACTCCCTGGTGCTTTGTGAACCTCCGTTGCTGACAGGCACTTTCACTGCAGCTTCATAGAAGCCTCAGCGTAAGTGAAGGGCAGTAACGGAGGCTGTCTGTGCGATGCAGACCCCCACCGGCTGACAGAGAATCATCCTCTCTGTCAGCCGGTACTCGCACTCCCTGAAAAATTAAAAACAGCCTGGTCCTTAAGGGGTTAAATACTTTCTTACTCAGCTTGCTAAAATATAGTATATGTAGTATTTTATGCAAGTACATAAAGTGCATTTGAAGTGTACTTTATGCAATTTTGGAGTTCTTCTGAAAAATGGAACACTGAAGGGAAAATGGCAACATGGCTTTTATGTTTGATAAAAATGAAATAAAGGTCATTAAAGTAGAAGTACACTAAAATCAAAGTGTATGTACTACAAAATGTTTTTAATTAACATAAATATAAGCAAATACATTCATAATGTAATACATTTGTATATTTTTTTTAATCTGAAGGAAATAATGACAGTATAAGGCATTGGTACACACACCTTAATTATTGAATTCAGGTGTTTCAATCAGACCCATTGCCACGGGTGTATAAAATCAAGCATACATAGGCATGCATTTACAATAACTTAAGCGTGGTACTGTGATAGGATGCCACCTTTGGAATAAGTTTGTGAAATTTCATCCTTGCTAGATATTCCACAGTCAACTGTAAATTGTATTAGTAGAAAGCGGAAGTATTTAGTTACAGCAGGAACTCAGCCATGAAAGACCACATAAAGGCACCGAGTGCTGAGGCGCATGGTGCATAAAAGTCCCTAAAGCTCTGGTGAGTTCAAACCTTCCACTGACATTAATATCTCACACTGTGAGGCGGGAGCTTTGTGGATTGATCTTCCATGGCTGAGAAGCTGCATGCAAGCCTCGGATCACCAAGTACAGTGCCAAGTGGCAGATCAAGTGGTATAACGCACGCCACCACTGGGCTCCATGTTCTGTGGAGTGACTAATCACACTTCTCTGTTAGGCCGATTCCAGGAGAACATTACTTGCCTAACTGCATTGTGCCAATTGTAAGGTCAGTTGTATAAATGCACAAACCTTCTAGCTTTCATTTTAATTATTAGTAATAATTATTTTTATATAGTGCCCACATGGTGATTGATAAACCTCTATTGTGTAAAACCGTTTCATAATGCCATGTGTGTCCAGCCAGTAGCTACCCAGTGTGAAAACTTTAAAATAAAAAAACTATACTCCAGTTAGTTTGTGTTTTTAAATATATATATTCATTTTGTACAGGTCAACAGTAGTGAATACTGGAATAAAAAAAAGTTATTCTTTCATAACATTCTCAGTTATAAACAATTGGATACTCTTAGCCAGCTCATGAAAAATGTCAATAACATTCAAGAACAATGAGTATCTTTTTATGTCTGTATTTACCGCATTTGATTATAAGACGAGCAAAATACCCCTCGTCGTATATTCAAGGTCGTCTTATAATCAGCCCTGAAGAGGTGTGACTACAAGACTATGATCCAGATCCCCCCACAGCACTGCAGGGGACCCGGATCCTCCTCTCTGGCAGCCAGTACGTCTGTGCGATGTGCGCAGACAACCTACGCTGCTACTCGACACTTCCGCCGAGGCTTCTATGACGGAGCACCGACGTGACCTTCCGGTGCTCAGTGAAACAAGCCCGGCAGAGGTCCCTGGTAGCAGCGGAGGTTGTCTACGCGCATCGTGCAGATGCCCCACTGGCTGCCCCCACTTGACACCAGGAAGTCTGGAGCATGGGCGGCCAACCCAAGTCTAGGGATGCATCGGTAAGTCAGGGGGCATATAGGGGGTATAAGGCACAGGAGGGCAGATTATGAAAAAGGGGGAATAAGGCATATCTGGGGGCAGAGTGGTAAATAGGGGGGTATAAGGCATATCAGCGAGGCAGAGTAGCACATAGGGGGTTTTAAGTAGCAGAGTAGCCGGCTGTGGGGCAGATGTGCATAACTGGGGCCAGGTTGGCAAATAAAAGGGAAAAAAAACATCATAGTTTTTATTAAATATTAACCCCTTAAGGACAATGGGTTGTCCCTAAACCCATTGAAAACAATGCATTCTGAGCCCGTACATGTAGGGGCTTTGTCAATAAGGGGTTAAAAAAATAGTTTACATATTTACTAATAAAACCTTTTTTATTATAGGGTCTTATATTCAGGCTTTTTCTTTTTTTCTAATTTAATATTCACATTTTGGGGAGGTCAGCTTATAACCGGGCTTGTCTTGTAATCGAAAAAATGTAGCATTATTACTTTTATGGTAACTGACTGACTGATTGACTGTTGGAAGGCATATGTGAAGTGTTCAATGGCATGTGTATGGTATGACCATTTGGCACCATGTAAATCAAACATTAACACAGTCATTGAGCATGTAGTTTGACATACAAGTTGTATTGTATTCTTCTTACAATCCGAACATAATGTGTTTACACAGTTAACTCACTAATTGAATTAACCTTAAATGTTCTTTAGTAATCTGTTCCATATTGTTATACTGCTCGTGAGCACATGGTGTGATGTCTTAGGCTGTCAGCAAGTTAAATTTAGCAATTAGTATATGATTCATCATATTCACATCATTGTGAAAATGCCACTTATAAGAGTCAAAAAGGTTAGAGAACCCACTGAGAATCTGATGAACTTTTGCTAGACAAAAGCACATTGTAATGGATGATTATTTATTCAGATCTTTTTTATTATTATATGTTATTTTACTGGCATATAGCACCGCAGGTTAGAAAGAAAGTGTCATTTATATACAGAATGTGAGGTTTCACTGTATTTTTAAATCATTGATCTGTTTTACACATTATGTCAAGAGGTATATGTATTAAGACAGGCATGTCCAAACTTTTTTCGAAGAGTGCCAGATTTGACGAAGTGAACATGTGCGAGGGCCGACCATTTTGCCTGACATTTTCTGAACCATTAAAATTAAATACAAATTAACTATTTTATGCAAAGTTTATTGAAAACGGCATACCACATCTATCCCTTTCTCACTATCTCCCCTCCCTACCCCCCTTCTCACAATCTCCCCTCTCCCTCCCTAACCCCCTTCTCACAATCCCCCCTCTCCCTCCCTACCCCCTTCTCACAATTTCCCCTCTTCCTCCCTACCCCTCCTTCTCACAATCTCCCCTCTTCCTCCCTACCCCTCCTTCTCACAATCTCCCCTCTTCCTCCCTATCCCTCCTTCTCACAATCTCCCCTCTCCCTCCCTACCCCCTTCTCACAATCTCCCCTCTCCCTCCCTACCCTTCTCACGATTTCCCCTCTCCCTCCCTACCCTTCTCACGATTTCCCCTCTCCCTCCCTTCCCCCCTCTTAACGATCTACCCTCTCCCTCCCTACCCCACTTCTCACGATCTGCACACTCCCTCCCTAGGTCACTTACCGTCAACGCTGCCGGCGCTTCACAGCTGAGTGCCGGCGCTTCACAGCTGACTTTATATGCCGGCGCTCGTGAAGCGCCGGCACCCGAGACAAACGCCTCACGCTTCCAACACTGCACTCTGGGCAGCGCAGAGGCAGGCGGCAGCAGCAGCGGCGGCGGCGACGAGCAGAGGAGTCCTGGAGTTCTGCCAGTCAAGGGGGCCCAAGGGGTGTCGAGCGGTTGCTGAAAACGACCGCTCGGCACCTCTTGGGCCCCCCTGACTGACAGAAATCCAGGACTCCTCTGCTCGTCGCCGCCGCTGCTGCTGCCGCCGCCGCCGCTGCTGCCGCCGCCGCCAGTCGCGACCCCGGTAGTTCCGCCACTGCCTACAATTTCTTTATCAGATGCCCTTGTGGCTGTGTGTGCCGGCGCAGGGAGAAGGAAAGCCCAAATCTAACGACGTCCGAGATTGCAAGATTTGGGCTTTCCTTCTCCCTGCGCCGGCACACACAGCCACAAGGGCATCTGATGAAGAAATTGTGTAGGGGAGGGTTAGATTTCAACCCTCGTCTACAGTCAAACATGAACCCTGTTTAAAGTTACTGTAGACGAGGGTTGAAATCTAACCCTCCCCTACACAATTTCTTCATCAGATGCTCTTGTGGCTGTGTGTGCCGGCGCAGGGAGAAAGAAATCCCAAATCTCGCGCTTTCCTTCTCCCTGCGCCGGCTGATGACGCCAAGTCCCGTGGCTCACTTGGGGGGCCGTATCAGTCCGGAACGCGGGCCGCAATTGGCCCGCGGGCCAGACTTTGGACATGCCTGTATTAAGAGGAGTGGTCATCATCACATCATATGCCAACATCACATGACCTGAGAGGAAATCTAGGAGATTATCTTTATTGCATGGATGGCAGTACTACTCCACCAATGATATTAGGAGCTACCAATATTTCTGCCTACAGTAAATATCTCTTTTCTACTATTATGCTTGTTAGGCCAAACATATACCATGGACCTTCCCGAGCCATTTTTAGCAGGTAATATGTCTCCATTTGTATAAACAGCATCATACTGATATAATGATAATTTTCTCTTTGTAATGGCACAAGAGAGCTAAACATTGTAATTCTCTCAAGTTAGGATGTACCATAGGACAGGCCATAAAGCATAGAGGCTATGATGGTCCTCTTTGCTCTCTTGTGACTAGAGGGATACCAACTGTACCCTGTAAATATGCTAGCATGTGTGTAAGTATGCTAGTTCATGTCTATGTTAGTATTTTAGTATGTTACTGTGTGTGTAAGTATGTTAGTTCATGTGTCTGTTAGTATGTGTATACTACGGTATGTATGTCACGGTAACCCCATGAGATTGAGGACACATGGGGGTAGGTTTGAGTTTGGGAGGGGGCAATGAGGGATTTATGTCTGTCACCCTGTGCTCATTGGAGACACAGGGTGACCGGAAAACCCTGTCTGGTCTGCCCTAACCAGACGTCCATGGACTTGCCGGGGGGGCTCTACATGGCCAGAAATGCTCCGTGTGTCTGATCAGGACCTAGGTGCAAATCCATTGAATGTGCGGTGGCTAGGAACAGCGGCAATGCCGGCCAAATATTGGAACTAATTTGCTACAATCTAGAGGGAGTAAGGGTATATTACACAATAAGTAAAAGTGCCACACTGAGGAGGGAGGGTTCTTAGTCAGAGGGAAGGTGATGGCAGATATTTCATATCTAATAGTTTTGATTGTATTATTGATGCATGTGACAAAGTCAGAGGCATTAAGGTTAGTGGAAGAAAAAGTTGTGATAAGTTGAAGAATGTGATTAAAAGTACTGATGAGGCATTTAAGGTTAAGAGACAGGGAGAAGATGAAGGAAGTAAAGTAGGTTTTCATATCAAGGGGGAGAGCAAAGTAGTAGGAATGTAGCATTAATTCATAAAAAGACAGGCATGAAATGAGACTTCCACCAAAGACATTCAGCAGTGCGGGAACACCGTCGAAGGTTACAGTTGTGTGCCCGAGTTGGAAACATGCAGGTTGTAAGGAACAAGTAGTAGTTAGGGATACATCCTCAGGAGCAGATGTGAGGGTGGAGTTATAGAGAAGTAGCGTTAGGGCATGACATGGTTGAGATAGGAGAGAGGAGAGGCAGGAACTCAGTTGAGAATTTTTAAAGGCAAGGGAAGGGTTAGGAGGCAAGGTAAAAGAGCAAGATAGGAAGTGGTGGTCAGAGTGGGGTAAAGGAGAAGTTAGTGAGAGAGCACATGCTAGGAAAAATAAGGTCCAAGGTATGATAGTCATCATGAGTAGGGGAGTTAATATGTCGCGTGAGATCAAAAGAAGAGGCAGTGGAAACAAATTTTAAAGCTTTAGGATTGTGGCAACTGGGATGTTGAAGTCTCCAAGGATGACAGAAGGCACATCAGAGAAGAGGAAGATGGGAAGCCATGAGAAGAAATGGTCAAGAAAGATGTTAGCAGGGCCAGGGGTGTGGTATAAAACAGCAAGACGTAAAGAGATGAGATTAATTAGATAGCATGGACCTCAAATCAGGAGAAAGATGTGATGGAGCAGAGTGAATATGTTGAAAAGTACAAGTTGGTGAGAGTAGGAAGCCTATACCGCAACCTTTTTTTGTCATCATGTCTGGAAGTGTGAATGAGATGGGGGCCATCATAGAGCAGTGGGAGAGGCAACGTTAAAAGAGATTAACGTTGCCTCTCCCACTGCTCTATGATGGCCCCCATCTCATTAACATCTCACACTGTGAGGCGGGAGCTTTGTGGATTGATCTTCCATGGCTGAGAAGCTGCATGCAAGCCTCGGATCACCAAGTACAATGCCAAGTGGCAGATCAAGTGGTATAACGCATGCCACCACTGGGCTCCATGTTCTGTGGAGTGACTAATCACACTTCTCTGCTAGGCCGATTCCAGGAGAACATTACTTGCCTAACTGCATTGTGCCAATTGTAAGGTCTGTACCTTAGACAGTTTTTAGGTACAGGGAACGAGTTTGTTTCACACAGAACATGCATTACAGAGAGGAACGTTAACTGGCAAAGAATAGGGAGGAAGCAACAAGGGAAGCATAGGATTTGGGGAGATATCCCCAGCTGCTAAACGGTAAGATAGGACTTGTGTGAGCAGAGAGAATGCTGAGAGTGGGGGGAGGTGTGGGAAGAAAGGAGGTGAAGGTGAAAAGTACCTGGGATAGAGAAGGGGAGATGAAAGTAAAAAAGGAAGCGATATTGATGTAGTGTGGAGGTGCTTGTGGCTCGAGAGAAATCAGAGAAATAACTACTGATAACAGAGAAATCAAGTTCTTAACTAAGTTTGCAAAGGCCCTCCGAAACACCTGCTTAAAGCAAAAATTCTCTGTCTTCTTTATTCTATTCTATTGGTGGCATAATAAAATATTTTCAAACAATAGTTAAGGGTTAGAGGAAAGTGGACCCATATTTAAGGGAGGGGGATTCCTCTGTGACACCATTAAAATTTAATACAAAAGGGAGGGTGTAATTGGTATTACAAAATCAATATAAAAGGGGGTGGGTGGCTGGAGTAAATTAAGCGGCCGCGCCAGGGCCGTCTACAATGCAGTGCAAAAGCCTGAAGCACCCGGTATGGGAGCGCAAGGTCTGTCACTTCAGACCTCGCTTTACTGCTCCCTAATCACTACGCAACGGCAAATAATGCAGAGCGCGGGGATATGATGTCATCCCTGCGCTCTGCAGCAATAGCCGGCAGGTAGTAAAGAGGGAGCAGTAAAGTGACAGACCTCGTGCTCCCACCACAGGATGCAGGATGGAGGCTGGAGGAAGAAAGATGAAGGATGCAGGATACAGGATGGA
Source organism: Spea bombifrons (assembly GCF_027358695.1). Classification (NCBI taxonomy): domain Eukaryota; kingdom Metazoa; phylum Chordata; class Amphibia; order Anura; family Pelobatidae; genus Spea; species Spea bombifrons. The sequence continues at coordinate 12,137,436 of NC_071097.1, forward strand.
GGCTGGAGGAAGAGGTAAGAGATAAGAGATGAGGAGAAAGGGGTGTAAGGGCTGTGTATGTGTATGTATGTGTTTGCAAGCTTGTGTATGGGTCGGTGTGTGTAAGAGCAGTATAGGCATTTTTTAGCTGTGTGTAAGGGCAGTGTATGTGTATATATGTGTGTGTGTAAGGGCAGTGTACATGTATATGCGTGTGTAAGGGCAGTGTACATGTGTAAGGGCAGTGTTAGTGTATATGTGTGTGTAAGGGCAGTGTATGTGTATATGTGTGTATGGGCAGGTGTGTGTAAAGGCAGCGTGTAAGGGTCCTGGGAGGGAGACTAACATTAGCCTTTTTTAGTTTAAAAAAAATCTCTGCTGCTGTGGACTACTCTTCCAATGATGCTCAGCAAGCATTATGGTGGACACCTGACTGGCTGAGAATCATGGGAATTATAGTTCAGAGCTAGCATCTGCAGCTTTACTGTTGCTGCACTTCTCATGATGTTCAGCCAGCATCATGGAAGTCTGGCTGAGCCTCAAGGGAATTCAATTCAATGTGTTGGTTATTTTTTGTATGCATGACTGTGCTGAGAAAAACAAAGAATGTTTTAAATGGCGATGCGAGCACGACATTGTAAAGTGCAATTGTTTGTATCGGTGAGTTCCGCGAGATTTAGAAAAAAAAAAAAGTGTCCCTCTTTCACATTTTGAAATGTTTGGGAGGTATGATATACCATGGACAATGGGGCTAGCAGGCTGAGCCGGTCTTTACAAATGCACACAGTATATAGTACTGGGTTACAGGATATAAAGTGATTGCTTAGACCAAGTGTAAACCCAATTGCCTCTCAGTTTTGATCCTTGCCAAGTGAAACAGTTTGTGTTCATAAGGATAGGGGTGTATGAAGAGGACTAAATTGTATACAAATTCCTGGTTTCTATAAAGATGAAAAGTCACAGCCTAACCTTGACAACATTGACTCTGATGATGAAGTTACTCACCTGAAAGAGCTTAATGATATGACTATTGTTGTGCTCAAATAAAAAAAAACCCTGCTCTTACATTACATATGGAAAAGTCCATCATAGGCCACCTGTTTAAATAAATTCTCAATTATTAATTAAGTAGTTGCCTGTGTGATGAAACCATATGAACAAAGAGACAAACATTATAGTGTGTATAGTTGTTTACCATATATCTATTTAGCCCAAAATACTTAAACAACTACATTAAGGAGAGAATCCCCCAAATAGTGCTTGATGTAAAAGTTTTTTTTTCTTGTGACACACACTTTTTAGTTTTTCATGTTTAGAGAGTCTTCCCGCTTTATGTGAATTGTCCTTTCCTGTTTACTCAAGTGTATCATTGTGTGTTGATAGTATATGAATAATCTTTGTGCAAGTGCTGGAAAATAAACTTTCCGCTTGTCCTTTTCTTACAAAAGTATATGTGTTTTTATTTTTTAATGTACAGTAATACCAGGAAGGAAAACATTTGACCCCATAGAAACATAACACAGAAACACAGGATTTGACAGCAGATAAGCACCTAGTCTGCCGTTTTAAATTCCATTAATGTATTAGCCTCTACTTCTTCTAATGGGAGGCTATTCCTTTTATCAACCACCCTCTCAGTAAAGTAAAACTTCCTTACATTGCAGCTAAATCTCTTACTCTATATTTCTCATCCTTTAAAATAAACCTCCCGCCTGGACTTTAATTCCTTTAACCTCTTTGTGACAATTGTGTGATTTTATTCTTTGTACATTTGTAACAATGGCTGTTTAACATTTCTGCAGTGCTCATGTTTAGTTGTGATGTTCTTCTTTCTCATTAAGTGTTACCTACACAAGTTATATTGCTTTTTTCAGAACAAGAAGGCTTACCATTATTGCCATCATATCATCATATGTTACCATAAAAAAAATATTTCATATGGTGATAAAGTGAAAAAAAATTAACTTTCCATGCAGTAAATTTACTGCCAGCCTTTGTCAAACTTTGTGGTAGTATATATGGAGGCATTCAGCAACACAACCCTCTACCCAGATCACCATGTGATTGTTCAGAAGAGCCAACACAACTGCCATCAGTGAGTGACATTGCTGCCACTTATAGGATGGTTGCTCCAACTGAAATACTAATAAGTATTAGTATTATCTCGAGCTCCCCTGCAGTACGGTACCTGTATTCAACCATGCAAGTCAATGGAGCCCAGCTCCCTAATCACATTGTGACTAGTAAAAAAAAAAAAAAAAAAAAACATCAGGGGAATCACCAGTTACAATAAAGATTTTGAAAAAGTCCATATATATGTATATATATATTAATCAACCCCGGCACACGACTTCTAAGTGTAGTTGGAGAAAGTCTAATTCCATGGCTGACTTTCTGCACTACAGATTTATGCTAAGTTATGCTACGTTCCTACTACTCCGCTCCAAACCTTGCTAAAGAAACCTACTTCAACTCCCTCATCTCTTCTCATAACCCTAAATGACTCTTTAGAACTCTCAATTCCCTTCTTGGACCTATCCCTACTACCCCTTCCACTAACCTTAATGCCTCTGACTTTGCTACATATTTCAATAATAACATTGAAACTATCAGATATGACATATCTGCATAGTCATCACCCTGCCCTAACCCTCCCTCTGACTATGCGCCCTCTTACCCACTGACCTTGTCGCCCTTCATTATATTCTCTGATATTCTTATCAATTCTCTGCTGAAGAGGAGGTACATGTTTTTCTTCTTTCCTCTTGTCCAGCCACATGTCCCCTTGACCCGATCCCTCCCCATCTCACCCAGTCTTTTATCCACTCTTGTCCCTACTCTAGCTCACATCTTCAACCTCTCCCTCACTACCGGATCCGTCCCATCCTCCTTCAAGCATGCTACCATTACTCCAGTCTTGAAAAAGCCCTCCCCTGACCTGACTGATCTGTCCAATTACTGTCTGATCTCTCTAATTCCTCTTGCCTCTAAGCTTCTTGAAATAATTGTTTATACCCAATTAACTAAATTTCTTGATTCCAACTCCCTACTTGACCCTCTTCAGTCTGGTTTTCACCCTTGACACTCTACTGAGACTGCCCTTACCTCTTCTCCTTCAAACCCTTCATGCTCTTGGTCTGAGTGACACTGTTCTCTCCTGGTTCACTTCCTACCTCTCTGATCGTACCTTCAGCGTCTCTGTCTCCAGTAAAACTTCCCCTCCCCCTCTCTGTCGGGGTATCCCAAGGCTCATTTCTAGGACCCCTTCTGCTCTTATCTTTACACTTCCTCACTTGGCAAACTAATCTCATCCTTTGGCTTTCAATACCACCTGTATGCTGATGACACCCAGATCTATCTATCCTCTCCTGATCTCTCTCCCTCTGTCTTAGATTGTGTAACTAACTGTCTCGCCTCTGTCTCTACCTGGATGTCTGCACATTTCCTGAAACCTCTCCAAAATCAAACTTTTCATTTTCCCTCCCTCCAACGCTAAGATTCCCCCCATCGGTTTCCCTCAATGTTAATGGTGCTATTATCTCCCCGTCTCCTCATGCCCACTGCCTTGGTGCCACCCTTGACTCCTACCTTTCGTTCACCCCCCACATTCAGTCTGTCTATAAAAACTGCCCCCTCCATCTTAAAAACATTGCTCGCATCCGTCCCTTCCTAACACAGCATGCCACTAAGGCTCTTGATGGAGCTATATAAAACAATAAATAATAATAACAGGTGATTGTTAAAACAATAGAATTTAAAGAGGGTGTATTTTCTTTTTCATGTGACTGTGTAAATATATATATATATATATATATATATGTATTTTATTGATGGTACAGTGGACTGCTGTACTTTAAAATGCACAGGCCTATTTTAAGCCCCAGTCCGCCTTGTGCTCTTCAGTGGGTGTAACCAAATCACTTACTTAGTTTCTCTGCCCATTAAAATGTCCCTAGTTTTTTGTCATTTTGCATCTGTTACATAGATTGACTGCATGCGTTCTGAGATATAGCTATTTAGTACCAAAACAGCATATATGTATGAAGAAGGGGACTCCTAAACATATGGGATTGGAAAGCTACACTTCAGTGCTGATTTCCTTTAAACATCTTTCCCACAATTTTGATATAGGACCAGTAATATCATAGAAAAAATATTTATTTTTTCCTTTCGGTGACCTTAATCACTGGGACATTCATTGGGCATTTCTAAGTCTAAGAACATGCTCACAGCAAAGGTCCGTAGAGTAGGCAAGTACAGGCAGAACACAATAAAATATATGTAACACAAACAGACAGCACTGTAGCACGAAAAGAAGGCGGTCTGTAGCATCAGCATACCTGGGAAATCTCCGGGTCTGACCCGGAGATTGCTGGGTGAGCGCTGCTCCTCCGGTTCTCCGGGTCAAGACCCGAATCCTCCGGGTCAAGACCCGAATCCTCCGGGTCAAGACCCGAATCCTCCGGGTCAAGACCCGAATCCTCCGGGTCAAGACCCGAATCCTCCGGGTCAAGACCCGAATCCTCCGGGTCAAGACCCGAATCCTCCGGGTCAAGACCCGAATCCTCCGGGTCAAGACCCGAATCCTCCGGGTCACGGGAGTGGGTTCTTGACACGCCCCGCTCCCCGCCCATTTTAACTTTTAAATGGGGATGTTTCCCGCTGCCGTCAGCCCCGGCTACCCGAAGCATTCCCTTGCGCGACGCGGTCAGGACTGCACTGACGTTGGTGGGTGCACCAACGTCAGTGCAGTCCTGACCGCGTCGCGCAAGGGAATGCTTCGGGTAGCCGGAGCCGAGAACTTCCCAGGTATGAGCAGACCAGGGAACAATAGCATGGTACCAAAAAAAAAAAAGGGCAAACGGGAGTCAAAAGTCCATGCAAACACATCAAAGTTCAGAAGATCTGAATCAATCGCAATGCAAAGGGGCAAACTAGGCCTAATGTCAAAGTCCACACCAAAGGTCAGAATCAAGATAATCCAAACTATGGCACTCCGCAGAATATAAACAGGGCCATGAACACAATGCTTTAACGCTAAGCAAGGAGCATGCCCAGGTATTTATAGGCCCTTATTTGTCCTTGCCTGGTGGTGTAACGGTTAGCTGAACTTGGTTGGGGTTGGTGGTTAAAACCTCTTGGCTCCTGACAGTTGGAAACCCCTGCAATGTACTACACAAGCAAAATATGTTCATACCTGTGTAGCCCCCTAAATTAGCCTGTGATCAAGTGTAAAATAAATCAAGTTGTGACATGGTTGAGTCACCATTGGGTGACTAAATGTCCTTGCTTTCAGAGGATAGCCTCTATTTAAGACTTCTGTCTTTGGAACTGTCCCATAAAATCTCCTTAATCCAAACAAATTGTAAATGCAATAAAAAGGCATTACCATTGGGGACTTTGAACATCTACACCAACCAATAATTTCATGAGCCAATACTCTTATAGCATTAGTGATATTGAATGCAATATTATTTGTATCTCCAACAAATGCCAATAAGGCAGTAACACAGGGCAGACTCAATAGCTGTGTCTCTCATTTAAAGGAACAATATAATGTCACAAAAGATTGTCTCCTTTTGAAGCTTAAAGCCTTTACAATTTGCGAACAGATCGGTTTGTTTACAATCCTACCCTGCAGGACATTTGGAATTGCACCACTTGCCAATGCAATCTAATTAAATCAATAGCATACTAGAATTGCCTAATTGAACTCAGAGGTTGAAAAGGGGGTGGGACAGCTCATGTCCTGATAGTATAACCAGTTCTGACCTGTACTTAACCATCATCTCCTGTTCCTGAAAAAATGTAAAAGCTCACATGATTACCACCCCTAAACTGGGAAACTCTCACAATCAATGCCCAAACCTCAGACCTACATCTCTTCTCAACTATGATGTTAACATTGATGAAAAAATCTTATCAATATACAATACAATCAGCACCTTCCTACCTTTTTGATAATACCCAGGTCAAGTGGCATTTCGTACTGTCAGACAACCAGTAGACAATAACCGGAAGTTTATAAATGTAATTTGAGAGTCCTTTCAATCAAAAATACCATGCCTTCTTGTGTCTTTCGACACAGAGACATACTTTAATATGGTACACTGGCTTTTTTTTCAGCAACCCTCCCACATGTAATTTCCCACATACATTATGATCTAAGCTAGTATGGAGCTATATAGTTCCACTTCAGCCTCTGTTTTCATGATGTGATTCCATTCCTTTGGGCCACCTCCTCACACCCAATAGTACATTATTATGCTATGATGCTCTAAAAACAGGAGCAATCTGTCTATACTAGCTTGTTATATCATGTTGCCAGAAATAAGCTGTTTTATGTGATATTTTGGGAAAAATAATTTTCAACCAGATTGTAGAGGCTCAAGTAGAGAGTTTGACGAGAGAACGTTTGTCAGTTGATTGTAGGTTAATCGTTCCGGCAGTTTGGAAGCTAGCGGGAGAAGTGAAACTGGATGGTAGTTTGATGGGGATGTGGGATCAAGTGAACATTTTTTTAGGATGGGGGAGATGATGGCATGTTTGAATGAGGATGGGAATACATCAGAGGATAAGGAGAGATTAAAGATGCGGGTTAGGCTTGGGGTAAGGACGCTAGAGAGGAGTGGCAGGAGATGTGAAGGTGCAGGGTCGAGGGGACAGGTGGTGAGGTGGGAAGACGACAGGACCTTGAAATCGTCGAGTGGTGTAACTGAGCTGAAGCAGGTGAGGATGGGAGGTTGAGGCACCAAATGATTGACACTATGGGGGGGGATGTTGGCCCTGATGATGTCAGTTTTGTTTTTGAAGTAGGTGACAAGCTCTTGGGCAGAGAAGTTGGAGGGCAAGGGAGGTGCTGTGGGTCTGAGAAGGATGTTAAATGTGGAGAATAGACATTTAGGGTTATGGGAAAGAGAGGTGGTTAATTAAATGAAATATGTTTGTTTAGAGAGATGGAGGGCCGATGTATAGGCGCGGAGCGTGAATTTGTAGGTGAATGAGATTTCCTCCACAGGTGCTCAGCGGTACGTGAACACCTTTGAAGGAGGCGTGTCTGTTTGGAGTGTCATGGCTGAGGTGGACGGTGTGGGGGATTGCGTACAGTTACAGGGACAACCATATCTAGGGATGAGGCTAGTGTATGGTTATACTGAGCTGTAGCTGTGTCAGGACAGGAGGTGGAGGATATACTTGAGAGGAGTGGCCGTAGTGTATCTGAAAGCTGTGGAGTGTTGAGGTTGCTGATGTTATGGTAGGTTTGTGGTGGTTTCTTGGGTAGGGAGGGTGTGTGTGGTATGTCGAGATTAAATGTAAGCAAGCTGTGATCAGATAGGCAGATGGGAGAATTGGAGAACTGAGATGTGGAACAAAGGTGGGAGAACACAAGATCGATTTGATGCCACGGTGGGTTGGGGAGTTAGTCCATTGTGAGAGTCCGAGGGAGGAGGAGAGTGAAAGTAGTTTAGAAGCAGCAATTGAGGAAGGGTCATCAGTAGATATATTGAAGTCCCCTAGGATTAGTGTAGGGATGGTGGAGGAAAGAAAGTGGGAAAGCCAAGCAGCAAAGTCACTGCAACGCGAAGAGCAGTCGGGGAGAAAAAGCGGACTGAGTGTACTTCGAAAGATGAGAAAGACAGAGAGGGAATTGGTGGTAGACATTGAAAGGTGCAGCGAGGAGAGAGGAGAATACCAATCCCTGTTTGTCTCCAGGTCTGGGAGTGTGGCTGAAGTGAAGGCCACCGTAAGTGAGAGCAGCAGTAAGTGAGAGGTAGTGTCCGAGGGCATCAACCACGTTTCAGTGAGTGCAAGAAGGCTAAGGTGGTTAGAGATGAAAAGGTCATGGACAGCAGTTAGTTTATTGCAAACAGAGCGTGCATTCCAGAGGGCACAGGGGAAAGGGATGCCGGGGTTGCAGTGGACTGGTTTGAAATTGGAGGGATTGCGGTAGTTTGTGTTAAATCGGCAGGTGTGGGGACGGAAGAAGGTGGGGATAGTGGGGCCAGGGTTACGTTCAATGTCACCTGAGCACAGAAGGAGTAGAATACAGACAGAAAGCAAATGGCAATGTGATTTGTGGGCATTGGATGCCTTTACTTGTGAGTGTTTAGTGGTGTTGGGGTATGAGGAAAACAGAAAGGAATATGAGCTAGGGTGGGGTGATAGATGGGATGGAGTTATGAGGGCTGTAGAGGATTTGTCAAGGGGTGTAGAGGCTACAGCGATTGTGCGATTTGTAGGTAGAAGACATAGAAACATGTATGGGTTCATAGTAGGGAAGGAGTGCAGCAAGCAAGCGCCTATGTGGGTTACCTGCTTTTTGCAATGTGCTCGGTATGTCGTTTGTCGTGTCCCTCCCGTTTAACTCCAGTGTAACTCTTATCTGTCCACTTATGAAGAGTCCCCTTGGGGAAAGGCCACAGCAGCTACATTTCCAAGTGGGGTCTAGATATATATAGAGCTGCCTCACAAGTGGTCAGATAAGGTGATTGCATACAGGAGGCAGATGGTTCACACCTTGGCTAACAAATTGCAATTAGGCTGGACTAGAGGCCACCAAATTTAACCCTTTGATAGCAGTAGGGTATGGAGACAGGCCGGAAAAAGACATACCAGGTGAAAAACAGGGGTGTTACAGCAGAAGATGAGGGGTTCAGGTGTGGATCAGAAGTTATGAAATAACCATACCAGGTGAAAAACAGGGGTGCTACAGCAGAAGATGAGGGGTTCAGGGGTGGATCAGAAGTTATGAAATAACCATACCAGGTGATAAACAGGGGTGTTACAACAGAAGATGAGGGGTTCAGGGATGGATCAGAAGTTATGAAATAACCATACCTGTAAGAGAGGGAAAAGGATGAGATTAATACAGATTGCCAGGTGAGTAGTCAGATGAAAACAAGAGTTACACTGGACTATCCAGACACCCATCCTGGTCTTCATATCTGTCCACTTATGAAGAGTCCACTTGGGGAAAAGCCACAGCAGCTACATTTCACTCTGCCACATCTCTTTTTTTCTTCAGGTATAGATCAAATAAATAACACATAGAAACACAGCATTACAGCTATAGAGCAACTGAATAACACAACACAAACTTGTAGGTATAGATCAACTGAAAAACCACTCTGTTTGAAGGTACAGATCTAATAAATAATTAATGGAAATCATAAATTGCAGGGATAGGTCATGTAAGGACTTACCTGCCTCTCCAGTCCCGCTCTGTGGCCGGTCCCGCAACGCTTCCTCCTCAGACGCGTTCCCGGGCAGTGAGTACCACCGCTACCCGTCGGCGTCTTCACCGTGTGGCCGACCACATGGCAAACAGGGGTGACCTCAGGTGACCTCTTAATGCAGGACACACCTCCACCTTTCCCTATTTAAACCTGGACTTCCTCTTCTGGGTCACCCATGGTTGGTGTATTCTGCTGTTTTCCTGATTTTCCAATTGCTGGCACGTGCTTGCTTTCGTCTCTCCTGATGGTCTTGTCTCTTATTTTGTTCTTTCCAGTATGACACCACTTTGTGCTTCCCATGTCTTCAGGATCCTTTCTGGTCTCTCGACACTGCCTGTGGCCCTGTTTGTACCTGGCTTCCAGGTTTCTGAATTGTGTGTCCTCCCTGTAGTATAATGGTAGATGAAGAGGGAGCTCCTCCCTTTTGAGGAAGTCTGCTCCCTCTTCAGCACTCTCAAGGGGCCGCTTCTTTGGGTACTCAGGAATAACTGGACCTGGTGCAGCTGCCCTTTTTGCCCCACGTTGGCCCTGATGGACGTTAATATGGAGTTGTTTCACAAAAATTTTGGAGTGTGTCTGTGGGAATTTGTGACCATTCAGCCAAAAGTGCAATTTTGCACTGATGTTTGATGAGAAGGTCTGGCTTGCAATCAACACTCATCAATCAACACTCATTCCAGACTAGTTCAGTCAGAGGTTAAGGTCAGAGCTCTATGCAGGCGATTCAAGTTCTTCTCCACCAATCTCATTAAAACCATTAACCATTTTTTATTAACGCCTTACAAAATACTTGATTATAATTCATGAGAAGACTTGAGCTTTCGCTTGTATACATGAATGTTTAAATTCCCTCAATGTTTTAGTCACTACCACTTCCGATGGGATGCTCATTTCCTCATCTGAAATAAACTTTCCTTTCTGTACTTTGTTACAAGCCTTTATATATTTACATTTTTCTGTCACATCTAACCCCTCTCATTTTTCCTCCAATCTAAACATATTATATAACTTGGACCCTTGTTTAACGTTTGATGGCAGATAAGAGCCCATTTTTCTTGCTGTAAAGGCTCAAACCTTTCCTAGGTCTTGTCTTAAATTTAGGCTAGCTTAATGCATGTGCAATGCATGTTTATATTCCCTCACTGTGTTAGCTTCAGCCACTTGTGGTGGCAAGTGGTTCCGCTTATATAACAACCTTACAGTAAAGTAAAACTTCAAATACAAATGGACAAATTGAACCAAAGAACTGACATAGAAGGCTGTATGTATATTTATTTGAATAAACTATTTTTCAGGAATCAGTGTGTAATGGTTCCCTGTTGTTTCCAGTGACATTAGGCAGCCTAGGGTGCTAGCAATAGCAGATGTGGGGGCAATTAATTCTGCATATTGGCTGTGGCACTAAAGTATCGCACCTTTTTATTTCAGATGACTTCTTTTTTACAGAAATATAAAGGCTGTACACTCACTACTTTACATTGTAGCCGAGTGTCATTTCTTCAGTGTTGTCACATGAAAAGATATAATAAAATATTTACAAAAATGTGAGGGGTGTACTCACTTTTGTGAGATACTGTGTGTATATATATATATGTGTGTGTATGTATATATATATAAATATATAGTCCTACTTTTTGTCATCTCTCTTTAATGGTAGTTTCTAGACAGACCTTAGGACAGGGACATCTAGTGATTGGGAGCTCAGCTAGGTCTGGGGGATATTGCCGCCTACCACACAATTGAAACTTAGAAGGGAAGAAGTAGTATGCTTTGGACAAGGAACAGGACTTAAGGGTAACACTCAAGGGATATAGCCAAAGAAAAGTCACAAACAAAGTCAAACATGGGCTGAGACTGCAGCATCAAACAAGGGGCTAAAATTGGTTCCTCAGCATTGTGGTATTAAAAATAATCTACATACCCGGAGTCATAGTTAAGCAGGATTTACAGTAGGGATGCAATGCTCATTTAACAACTAATTTACTTTAGGGTCTTGTGTACTTTCATACTTAGGGTGACATGCACTGTTGCAGTCCCAGTAAATGTGAAATATGTGTGTTATTTGCTGGTTGTCAGCACCATCCTGGTGCCTAGTTGGCAGCTATGTATTAATTTCCTGAAATAATGTCAGGCTCTTCTTTTGTTGCATTGTCTGCCTGAAATAACACAAATCACATTACTATATTATGTGACTGTCATTTTTTACAGAAATCCTTATAGTTGGACATAACATAAAATTAAAGAACCAACCAATTAAAGGATTATCTGTAGCAGTGAACCACATGCATCGAGATGCTAAATTATTATATTATTGTTATAATGTTTATAATGATTTTGCCATGTTATACATTTCATGTTTTTTTCCATAGATGTTCCTGTTGAGAAGTTAAGTTCTATGCCTTCTCTACGTTTGGTGAACCTGAAAGGAAATCCCCTGAATAAAGGCAACTTGAACCTATCTACCCTCAAATTTCAGTTGCTTCTGTAAATTGTGTTATGGAACACTGATCAAGTGAAAAACTGCAAGTACTTCATAGCAATAATCGTAAAACCAGGACTATATGGTCTCTAACTGTGCAGGTTTTGATGGTATCCCTGTTTAAGCTCTAAAGGGGTAAATTTACCAAATGGCAAGTTATAGCAAATTTTCATAAAGCAACTCGTGGAAGCTCTTCAAATATCATAAATGAGACCAAGCTCCGAGGATACATTATACATCGGTGACTCCTTCATAAAGCATTTAACTCTGTTACTGAATGTTGAACCCATCTAAATTTTTTACATGTATATTCGCTGATTGGTAAAGTCAACCTACTAGGGTGATCATTGAATCCTGGACAGCTCATTGGATTTAACTGTTTTATTTGCAGTGGTGAATACAATGTTTGCAGTATGAAAGCTACAAAAATGTTGGTCCCTGGATACTATTTTTGATTTGTGCTCCATTGTTAAACCATTTTAAATTAAACTCAATACAGACCAATACAGAAAAATCAATGGCTGGTGTTTAATTGTTCAGTGGTTATTTTTCTACATTATTCTCAGTTATCAAATTCTAAAAAGCTGATCAAACATCTACTAATAAATTTAGGACTCCCACCACAATGGTGAGTGTTTTGACTTAGTGGTAAAAGTTGGATCAAATCCTACGTTTTTTATCACACTTCTAAAACTAACTATACATGTAGGTACAGCGGCAAGTGTTTTGTTGTCAAACATCACATACAAACGGGGACGTGCATCTTGGGACAGATCTGACCAAAATATTACTCAATATGGATGCGTACAGCAGGCTGTATGGAGAGTGTTTGGAACCAAATTTCTTATATCCTTGCATTAAAATTTTACAGCAGCTCTGGTGTTATTAGGGTTTAAATGATTTAAAGGAAACATTTTATTCCTTACTACAGTTGTTCTTTAAGCACCTCTGCAAGGAAGATCCACTTTAGAAATGGTGTACAGTATTTAAACTTCAACTGTAGCCGAGAATTTACTATATGTAGGGTTTTACAAAATTTACAAATTAACTACCAATGGAAAACCAGCTGGGTACATTTAAACATTTATAAAGCCTAGCAGATGTACACTACAAAACATACACTACCAAACACATATTTGAAAAATTAAATAATAAATGCCAAGTACTATGTCATTTTTCTCGTTAATATTTAACCGATTAATTAGACTTACTGGCGACACTCCGACAATAACATTTTGAGGTCATGGATCGCTGAATGTGTTGCATAACTCATTGCGTTATGACATTCATTTTACTATATTGGATCCTGAGGGTCGATTTATTGTGTTAGACATTTCTATTTTTGACTGACGCTCTGTATAAGTGAACATATATGCACCCAATGCTGCTAATGCTACTTTTTATAGTAATCTTCTGGAGACCCTGGCAGATTTTTCTGGGGCCAGATTAGTTGTGGGTGGTGAATTTAACATGGTGCAGGACCAGGTCCTGGATAGACAGGGCCCTGACCGATCCCCTGCTGCCCGACCTGGGTGTGGAATTGAGCTTTTTAAAGCCCATTTTGAACTGTTGGATCCTTGGAGGGTGTTGAATCCCCTGGGGAGGGAGTATACCTTTGTGTCTGGAGTACATGGTTCCCCTTCTCGTATTGATTATTTCCTTATCTCACCGGGGTTGTTGTCTCATGTCTTGAGGGGAGGTGTTAACGATACAGATCTCTGATCATGCTCCTGTTACCCTGAGATTAGATATACACTCTGTTGACACTGGCTGTTTCTGACCTATTGTCACTAACGGTGGTTCAGGCTGTGGATCCTCGGCGTCTCAGCGCGCGTCCCGTCTAGATCACTCGATCCACACGGGGGCGCGTCCCGCAGCAGGGCAGACCTCGCCGCGTTTCCCGCGAGCGAGACGAGCCGGGAGCTGCCTGCGCGAGCTGCGTCTCGGCTCCCCCGCACGAGGACACTGCGGATCCGCCGGCGAGGTAACAGTACCCCCCTGTCTACAAGAGCCATCCTGGCGATCGGAGGCTGGCTTCGCTGGAGCATGGACATCCGAAGCAAGAACCCAAGAACTCTCCTCAGGACCGTATCCCTTCCATCTAATAAAATACTGGAGCCTCTCTTGTTTCTTTCTAGAGTCTAGGATGGTCTGTACCTCGTATTCTTCTTCGCCCTGAGCCGGTACTTCGAGCATTAAACTCAACTTGGTAGGAGGGCTGCAACAGTTCTTTAAACATTCTTTACTCCAAGCCAGAATCTGTCCCTCTCTCCAGTCTATGCTGGGATTATGTTGTCGGAGCCATGACATTCCTAGAATGACCGGGAGATGAGGACTGGATAGTACATTAAATTGTATTTCTTCCGAATGAAGTATTCCGATGACTGCACCAATAACCTCAGTTTGAAAGGACACGATCCCAGTTCCCAGAGGCGAACCATCTAATGCGGCAATTGAGGTTTTCTGGGTCCTAGGTTGTAAAGGAATTCTATGTTCCAAGGCCCATGATTTGTGAAAAAATTTTTCAGCCGCCCCCGAGTCAATGAAAGCTTGGGTGGCCACTTGGTGGCCTGTCCACTGCAGCTGGATGGGAACCAAAAGTCTCTGCGACTGAGGAGGTGTAGCGACAGTAGTACTTAGTGAAGCACCCCCAACCTCTACTAAGTTCTGGCGTTTCCCGGTTTCCTAGGGCAAGCATAAATCAAGTGTCCTTTTTGACCGCAATATAAGCATAGTCCCAAAGTTCTGCGGCGTTGCTTCTCTTCAGCAGATAGATGGAGCACCGGACCTATTTCCATAGGTTCAGCAACGGCGGCAGCAGGTTCAGCAGGTGCAGGAGTGGGATATCGCGTCCAAGGCCTTAATTGACGTGGCCTTCTATCGCGTTCACGGTCGCGTTCGAACTTTCTTTCCTGACCTCTGGCTTCTAAACGTAAACACGGCGTGATCAAAAAGCACTGACATTCCAGTCTGTCTCGTATGCTAATGTTCGGAATTCAACGGCGTATTGAGCCACAGACCTTCTTCCCTGTTGGACTTCCATTAAATTGGATTCTGCAGCTTCACGCCTCCCAGGAGCATGAAAGACAGCACGAAAAGATGTAATAAAGGCGTCTGCATCTTCCAAAATAGGCGAGTTCTGCTCTTCTCCTTTTAATAAGTTTATAATAAAAGTCACTCGGTTGCAATGAGAGGAGAAGGTTTGAGGATGGGCCCAGAAGTGTAATGCACACTGATTCAGGAAGCCGCGACACTCTTGAGGATCACCAGAAAACTTGTCTGGTAGTGGCATCTTGGGTGCTTTGGCCAAAGTACTTTGCCCCGGCACAGGAGGTGAAGAATCAGAGGATGCCCCTTGCTGCATAGTTGGGGACAGATTCGTAGCCATCGATCTTAGCAGGTCCGCCACGTCGTCCAATTTCTGTTCCACGGATTGGAGTTGGAAAGCGTGAGCGGCAAGAACTTGATCCTGTCTGTCTTGTCTGTTGGACATCCTTGCCAAGTCTGCGGGATCCATGGTAGGGCCTGTGATACTGTCACTAACGGTGGTTCAGGCTGTGGATCCTCGCTGCAGTACAAGGAAAGGCGCCCCAAGCGGTGATGACGAGCAATGCAGGAACAGATGGTATTAGGAGCAGACAATCGGATAGTCGGGGTCACGAGCAGAGATCAGGACTGGCAGCAAACACGGATAGTCGGGGTCACGAGCAGAGGTCAGGGCAGGCAGCGAACAACAGATAGTCAGGTACAAACTGAGTTCAGGTAAAGGCAGGCGGCAAACAACGGGTGGTCAGGTTCAGGCAGAGTTCAGGCAACAAAAAGGCAAATAGATACAAGAACGCTAGTGTAGGCAATAAAGGCTCTATCACAGGCAAGGTATAGCTCTCAACTGAGGGTTTAAATATCCCTCCATCCCTAGATCCTCCTACCCACCTAATTAAGGGGGAGGAGGAAAAAAGATAAAAGGTCCCTTTAAGTCCCCTAATGAATATTCATGAGATAGCCGTTCGCGCATGCACGAACGGCTCTCATGACGTCTCGGCGCGCGTCCCGTCTAGATCACTCGATCCACACGGGGGCGCGCGTCCCGCAGCAGGACATACCTCGCCCCACAAGTGTGGGGACCTGACACAACATCCCCCTGCTGCCTGATCGCTCCATGAGAGCGAAAGTGCAGCGTTAACCCCTTCAATGCTGCGATCGCGGCATTTTAGGGGTTAATTCCCGTTTTGTAAGGGGCTCTGCTGCTGTTGGTCTGCCTGGAAGCAGACCAGCAACAGCAAAAACGAGCCCCCACAAGCCCTTTGATGATTCCTGTAGGCATGGAAGCCTACAGCAGTCATCAGAGACTCCCCCTGCATTGGCTGGTCTATAGACCAGCAATTGCGTCCCAGCTGCCAGAGGCAGCTTCAGGGACAGGGGGAGAGGGTTCTTCGGTCTCCACATGAGTGTGGAGACCAGCCCCAACACCCCCCTGCTACCTGATCGCTTCATGAGAGCGACAGTGCAGCGTTAACCACTTCAATTCCACAATTGTGTATAACACATTCGTGGCATTGCAGGGGTTAACATTTGTCCCCACAAGCTTGTGGGGACTAAATATCAGTCAATGCTGTGCTCCAATAGAACATCAGCATTGAAAGTGTTAAAAAATAAAATTGAAAAAAAAAAAAAAAAAAAACAACAAAAACCAGCACTGACCTGAAAGTCCAGGGTGCTTCCAGGTCAAATGCTGTGATTTTAGTAAGTGGGCTGATGATGATCAGATCACTCCTAACCAACTGTTAGTTTAAAAAAAAAATCCTGGCTCCTGACTTTTTTAGCTGGCGCCTAGATTCACAACAAATTTGTCAAGCCCTGCCTTACGATCATATTGGTGCGGCAGCTTCAAATTACACTCCCTGATACTTTGCATGGGATTCATTTGGAGAAGCAGTCTGTGGCAAATATAAGGGCGGTGATACCGGCAGTACAGGCCAGTTCCCTTTAAGGTTTGAACGAACATGCCCTTTTATTGAATCTCGATGCCGAAAAGGCATTTGACTGCATAAATTGGTCTCACCTAATCTGTATCTTAACATTTCAATATTATGGGGGTCCATTTCTTAAATTCTTCCGAAAGCTTTATGATAACCCCCTTATGAGATTTTGCATTAACAAACTTAATTCACAGCAGGTGTCCATGCATAGAGGGGTCTGTCAGGAGTGTCTGCTGTATCCTTTACTGTTTGCTTTTGCCCTGGATTATGTAATTAGATCTATACACTTGTCACCAGACTTTCATGGTATTAGGGTGGGGTCTAGGGAGTTGAGAACAGCTGCTTTTGCTGATAATGATTATTATTATTATTATTATTGCTAGACCACCGTGAGCCTATCCTTTGGACTCTTATCGCTTTTGATGAATGGGGTACAGTCATGGGGTATAAGATTAACGGTCAGAAATCCCAAGTATTGTATCTCAACCCAGATCTTCGCCCTTGGCATATCCCTAGTTTTGGTTTCTCGTGAGCACCCTCTGCTATAGTGTATTTGGGGATTAAAATTCCAAAGAACATATTGCTATTATATGCAAGATCGTTAAAGGTTGGCCAGAACCATGCATGAACCAATTTCCTGCAATTTGGACCCCTTGCAGTACTACCCAACATCCTCTTGCCTTCTTATCTGTTTTAGATGATCTCAAAAACAGCCTTCAATTTTCACCACATCTTTAATTCTTAATCAAATCAAAAACAAATTCCAAAGCCGTTTCAATGTCAGCATTCAGCTCATCCACACCCTTAATATTCATAAAGCACAACCACAATTTCCTTGCCTTCCCATAGGTATCCCAAGTACCCTTAGACAGAGATCTAGCAATTAAACACTTGGTGAAGTCAATTCCCAGAGGCTCTGTGGAACTTTCAACCTTTCTCTGTCTGCTCGATGTACCTGCTTCCTTAAATCAAAGCCTTACAAAGCATCAGCTATAACATTCCCTGGGATATGTTTGGACCCCTGGTAGATAGGCATAGCTAGGCGGACAGGGCCCATGTATGGGGTTGGGAAGTGTGGGAATTAAGGGGTGGAATGGGCATTTCCCTTCCTCCCTGCCCCAGCCATTTTTACCTGACCGCTTAGTAGCAGCTTTGGTGCTACTGGAGTTTGAGGGATGGTCTGAGATAGACGTGAAGGTGATCCTAGCAGCTCTCAGGGCTGAGACAAGGCTGGACGGTGGCAGGCAGCTTCAGG
The DNA here is from genome assembly GCF_027358695.1 of Spea bombifrons. Taxonomy (NCBI): domain Eukaryota; kingdom Metazoa; phylum Chordata; class Amphibia; order Anura; family Pelobatidae; genus Spea; species Spea bombifrons. Next base: position 12,155,364 of record NC_071097.1, read on the forward strand.
CACAACTTACCCAGCTTCAGGCCCGCACGCACGTTTAAGTACCGAGGCTGGCAGGTAAGGGAGCGTTACTGGCTAGGGCTGACGTGGATTCTTTGTTGAGACTTCTGCCGTTCATCCAGACTGTCAGCATTTGCTAGGTTGTTATTTTGATGGTTGTTTTTCAGTGGATTTGAGCGTCCCTATGGGTTGCTCCATTTCCTGTGTGGTGTGGGTGGAGTCAGGCTGCCACTCCATTATGCACTACCTAGACGATTTCTTGTTGTTGGGTCCAGCGGAGGTGGGTTTTGCTCTTGGCCTTAAGAAAATCTAGCTGCAGAGGCTTCTGTCCCTTGGGGAGGCTGAACATTGCATATAGGATCATGCCCATGGGTCATGTATTTAATAGACGGTTGGCAGCGGCGACATCCAATGCAAGTCATCCGCAGCATTTTATTCATCTCACACGAAGGATTTGGACGGGTGGGATGTGTTTTTGGCAGGGTATAACGGCCGGTCTCTTTGGCAGGTACCAGAGGTCTCCAATACAGATTTGCATTTGTTCACCGATGCTGCAGGGTCTGTGGGTTTTGGGGCAATTTTGGGATCCGGTTGGTGCACTGAGAGCTGGCCAGAGGAGTGGTGTGTAGCGGGTCTTACCATGAACTTGGCGTATCTGGAACTTTTCCCTATCCTTGTGTCCGTGGAGCTGTGGGGCGGGACTCTGTGGGATCGCAGGGTAGTGTTCCATCGCTATAACCTGGGGGTGGTGATGGCTATTAATAACTTGATGGCATCTTCTCCCCCAGTAGTTAGACTGTTACGTAGGTTGGTTCTTTGTTGTCTTGTTTATAACATTATGTTTCCGGCTCAGCATATTACTGGCGTGCGTAACGTTCTCGTTCACAGTGGGCGGATTTCCGGGCAGCGGCACCAGGGGCGGACGAGGTGGGGTCCCCATGACCAGCAGAGCTGTGGAGCCTTGGCTTAATTGAATAGTTCAGTGGATCCAGGGGTCGGTATTGCATGTTACGTGGCGTCGTTATGGTAAGGTCTGGGGTGAATGGCTGGGTCTAGAGCTGTCTAGAGATGCTTTCCTGGGTTTGGTTGCAGGAGGTTCCGGGTTCTGTGTTGTGCACGGTGGGGTATTGGGATCAGTATTGTTCGGTTCATCCCCCGATAGACGACCCTCTGCTAATCCACCAGGATGGCACCCCCCCATCGCATTATCAATTTGTGAGGGTTTTTCGTGTGGCAGTTGAGGCAAGTCTGACAAAGGGTGGTAGTAAAATGTGTGCATGGAAAGGGTTAAAATGCCACATTTGAAATACCTTGAGGGGTCTAATTTTCAAAATTATATGGTTTGCTGGGGTAAATTGCATTGGCTGGCTTTAAAGATACCCGAAATAGCAAATGGGGCAGAATGAACAGATTTGGAAAACAATTGGTTTTGAAATAGCAAAATGCTACTTGTACTTATTGTCCAATAACTTGCAGAAAAAAAGGAAACAAACATAAAAACATTGGGTATTTCTAAACTCAGGACAAATATTAGAATCTATTTAGCAGGTTTTTTCATCAGCTTTTTTTGATGAGTAAAAAGATTTTTAAAATAAAAGTGAGAAAAAGTGGGCTTTTTTCAAATTTTCATCATATTTTATTTCAAACAATGGTATTTGAAGAAAGCTCTTCTTGTCCTGAAAAAAACAATATATAACTTGTGTGTGTACGCTAAATAGGGGAGGAGAAAATTACATCTAAACACAAGCACTGCAAAAGTGTTAAAACAGCCTCGGTCCTTAAGGGGTTAACAGACTCTCCTTCCCCCAAGCCTGAGCTGGACGAGGATTCTGCAATTTCTTAAAAAAAAAAAAACACTAAGGAAGCCACTATCTCACCCAATTTAACCACATTGCTTTTGCTGCGCTCACCAACCCCAGCAATGCTTCAAACTCCTGAAGATGTGTCTTGCAGCTGTACACCCTATTGTGTTGCCAGCAACTGACGCCTATCCAGCTGATTTTGAGAACTGCCACAGTCATTTTCTTTCAACTGTTGTTGCCTCTTCCTATTCACTTGCCTTTTCCTTGGGAAGTGTGACAAGGATCTCTTCTGTCTTGAAGTCAGTTTCATTTCCTGATGCTGTATTCCCGTTTGCTTCCAAATTTCGCAAGTTCTCCATGACATAAGCTGCAATATCATAGATATCATTTTCAAATAAGTGTGTGGCAATTTAACAAAATAGTCATGATGGTATGATATGGTTACAGGTCTACATGGCCCAGGGTTTGCGATCAGAGACTTGTGGATTGGCCAAGACTCTGTAGTACCCTAGGTAGAAACAAGAGGTGAAACTACAGCAGTCCTAATTAACAATATCCAAGCTCCAATGAAACTAATAGGGCAGAGACAGGGGCAACTGAAAGGAGTGGCCAAGAGACTCAAGGACTCAGGAATAGGCTGCATAGAAAAGGACACAGTGTAGAACAAGATAAAACTGAGCACCTTTAAAAATGGCACTGAATGTAATGCTCTAAGCCCCAGCCACTAAGCATGCTCCACAGAACCTTTAAGAAGACTTCACTTATGAATGTAGAGTACATTCCTAATACCATGACACAAAAGATGAAAACTGTTCAGTCCCTGAAGATTGTGGCAACAGGTATCTGAGACAGTCATGGCAGATATATTGTTAAAAAAATCATGAAAATACATTTGAGTAAAAATCACAAAGCTCACAAAGATACAAAATTTTAATATTTGGGAAGAAAAGAAAAAGGTTGTTTAATTTATCCATGACTTTCAGGAGGAGAACTGTAAAGTGCATAAATGATTGATTGTCTGAAATTAATATGTGGTTCAACAAAATCAGACTGTCAGGAGCGGAAATTAATTATGTAAATCATGATCCAAGTACGGCTTTAAAACATAATTTTCCACATTCCACAAACAATCTACGAAAGTCAGGCATATGGAATTTGACGGAAAATAAATAACCATTTCCCTACCTAGACTGCCATTTTTACATTTATTTATAAAGCACTGGCAGATTCCGCAGCACTGTTACAGTTAGCAGAACAATTTAGGAACACATACAATCACACATACAATAACAAACTGGGGCAAAGGAGAAGAGGGCCCAGTTTGCGAGCTTACAATCTGACCTTAAGTAGTCCTTGATCTTAGATTGATAGCTATATGCCTATCCCATGCATGTTTAAATTCTATCACAGTCCTGGGAGGCTGTTGCACTTATATCCCACCCTCTCAGTAAAGTAAAACATCTTTTCATTAGATTTAAGCCTCTGACCCTCTGGTTTTACATTATGACCTCTAACATTCTTCCTTATTTGCTATAAGCTTCCCATCATTTTATGTATTTAAGTGTTTCTTTACATCTCCACTCTCTCTTTTTCTTTAGACATATCGATATCCCTTGGTCTTCCCTGCAAACCATTCAGCATTTAAGAAGCCTACCTCTGTGATCTCTCCAAAATGCCAATATTCTTCTGGAGATAGGGTCTCTAGAGCTATACACAATACTGAAAGTGAGGTCTGACCAGAATCTGTAAAGTGCATAATCACATACTTGTGCTGCTACTAATGTCTCTTATATATCTCTTTATCACCCTACACCTAGCTTTTTTTGGGACGCGTTGTTGCTAATAGAACAGTGCCCCCAGTGCTGCAGTGGTGGCAACAGCTGAATCAAATGTCTACAATAACTAGCAATAAGTCGTTTACATCTCTGTGAAGGAATGTCCTACCCAAAAAGACTGGTTGCTGTAATAAAATCAAAAGGTGCTTCAACAAAGTATTAGTTTGAGGGTGTGCATGCTTATGCAACCAGGTTATTGTGAGTTTTTTCCCCCTCAAAGATTTCAGTTTGTTTTGCAATTGAATTGTTCACATTATAGGTCACATAAAAGGTGGAAAAAGTTCTGACATGATTTATCTTTGTCTCATTCTTTAACATCACAAGAACTTGGCATTTTAACAGGGGTGTGTAGACTTTTTATATCCACTGTATTATTATCATTACAGATCGACCGGCGTCTTTGTGAGCAACGCCATGAAAGGGCTTGGTATAGTTATACCCCCTCTTTCTGAGAGCCCTGTTTTTTTCTCTTCTCTCTTGACTATTCCTCTCTCATATAGTGGAACATAACCTCCTTCTGCTTGCATGCAGTTACTGACTCAGGAGCCAGAGGATGTTTTATGGATCTTGGTTTGGCTGATCAAATCAGCATCCTGACCTTCCCTAAACCTAATCCTATTGATGGGGGGAGTCCACTGATCTTAGTTGTCCCTCTGACCCAGTTGTCCTAGAAACTATTTCCCTCCTTATCACTATTGGCTTGGCTTTCCATTAAGTTTTAACATTTGACTTGATTCGCTCCCTCCTGTTCCTGCTAATCCTAGACATGACTTGGCTGCAAAAACATAATCCAGTTATTCAGTGGACCACCAGTTCTGTCTCTTTTTCCCTCCAGTTTATGTAAAGGTCTTCTGTCCTGTTGTAATGGCAGCACCAAAGTGATTTAGGAGTTTCTGCAAGGATTACCTTCTCAGTATCAAGAATTTTGAGATGTCTTCTGTAAGCTATCTGCTGGCCAACTGCCTGGGGCCACTATCCCCCATGGAAGAACGTATTCTCTCTCAGACTCAGAATTAAGACATTTAACAAGCTATATTGATAAAAATCTGCAGAAAGTGTTCATTTGCCCTTCCACGTCTCCAGCTGGAGCCAGAATTTCCTTGGTTGGAAAAAAAAATTAGGATCTTAAAACCCACTATTAAGAATAGATACTTCTTCCTCTGTTTACGGAAACATTAAAGTCCGAACAGCATTCATGTTTTCTAAACTAGATCTTCGAGGTTCTCATAACGTTGTACGTATTCATAAGGGGGTGAATGGAAGACTGCTTTAAGAACAAGATGCTCGAATTGTGGAGAAATGGACCACCTCACCGCCAACTGTGATAAGTCCAAGTTGTGCAACTGATGTGGCAAACTGGGTCATGTACATAAGGACTGTCCCAGCAAGCCTCGACGTTAACGTCACTTAACCAGTCTGGAACATGGTTTGAAACATACATAACTGTGCAAGTATTACTGAGATGGGGCTTTCTCTGTTCCTTTTTACATTATGGATTACAGCAGCATATCAGAAGCAGGGGAGGGCTGTCAGCCTACGGCCTGGTGGGAAAAGTCTAGTCAAGTGGCCCATTGCGCTACCGAATAAACCCACTATCCATGCCCATCTTTTCCTGGTTTTCTAACGCATATTGATGTTATGTGATGGGATTGGGAGTACATCAGTACGCTAAAAAAAGTAATCATACATGGGATGCCTGACGCCACAATTTAGAGCCACTAATACTTTTTAATAAGATATGCAGATTGAAATAGAGTAAATGGCACAAAACCTTTGCTTTTCCTCTCACTGATTTCTGGGCCTAGAAAGTTTTGTCCTTTGAAGTGACTACAAATACAGGAGGGCATTTTATCTCTGTATAAGTAAAATGAAATGTATTCAATTTTTTCCTACAGTAAGTAAAGTGCCAGGAAACAGATGACCAAACACACACCAACACAGGCTCTGCCACACCGACACCCAGACACACATACCAAGACAGGCTCTGTGTGATACCTACCGTGTCCGCCGCGGTCCCTCGCCAGTTTGCCACTGGTGGGCGGCGCTTGCGCGGTGACGCGCACCTGTCCTCTCGGTGTAACGTGCGCGCGGCACGTACACAGAGAGGACGTGCCATGCACACATCCTCTCAGTGTACTGTGCGCGCGGCACGTACACAGAGAGAGGCTCGCGTCGGCACAGCACCCTCACGGCAGACGCATGACGATATGCGAGCCGGGGTGGCACACTGACGACGCACCTGTAGCTATGAGCGAGCTGCCGCGACGAGTCACGGGGCTCGATTACCCCAGCATCTGCCGATGTGGCACACCCGCACCGCGGGTGTAGAACACTCAGATGTTTGTTGTTTATCACGCCGACGCCATTAGTGTGCGCCGGTCGCGATAACGTTACACACATGTCTCATTGGTTAATTGTGCTCCCCCCCACCTCCTGTCCCATTACTGCAGTGCCCATTCAAAGAGTCACTTGCGTGTAGCTCTGGGTTATAGCTCACTTGTTCGCTCATGAATGATTTACATGTACCTGACCATGGCTTTGTTTTCCTGACTTCGATTCTGTGCTGCCTGCCCCGACCTTGGCTTAATTTACCGTCTTTGATCCTGTGCTGCCTGCCCCGACTTTGGCTTGTATACCGACTTTGCTCCTGTGCTGCCTGCCCCGACCGTGGAATATCCTGATTACCTTCTCTCTGCCTATACCCTTTGTGCTGTGCTACGCTAACGTCTCTGCATAGTGGGTGCATCATCCGTGTTGTCCTCGGTCCCGCATAACACTTTGTGTCATGGTTCACTGAGAGAACCCCAATGAAGTGACTCATCTGAGTACCCGCCGATCGCAGGTTCCAGCTCCCACGCCGCCGCTCACACACATCAGAACAGGCTCTGCCACAGCAACACCAAACACATGTACCAAGACAGGCTCTGCCACACTGATACCCAGACACATACACACCAGGACAGGCTCTGCCACAGTGACACCCAGAAACACACACACCAGGACAGGCTCTGCCACACCAACTCCCAAACACACACACACCAGGACAGGCTCTGCCACACTGATACCCAGAACCACACACATCAGAACAGGCTCTGCCACACTGACACCCAAACACACACCAGTTAATAAACAGTACAAATTGGTAATTTACATAAATAGACACAGCAAAACACACATAGTTCTCCATCAGGCCCTCATTTGCACACGGCTCAGTATTTGCACTCAGCCCACCTCAGCCCAGTAGGGGGGTTGCAATTGTAGTCTATGGGGAGGATGGTAAACATGGGTGGTTCCATGACTGGCTGAAAACCTGCTGGATATCAGATCTTAGTGTAAATACTAGCCATGGAGGTCTTTGTCCTGTAAGTCCTCACCTGATGGAGAGTAACACCACACACAAAATGCAGGTGCCCCAAATCTGCATCCAAGCTCCACAGTTTTAGAGTCTCTGGTACTCAGGGAAACGTAGCACTTTGTTTCAGGGGTGAGAAGTAGTCTCAATGGACACCCTGTACCCTCCTCCCCAAAACAGAACCACTTCCAATGCCAGGGCCCATAGTCTGTAGGAAGGAGGCTGGTCCTCAGGCCCCACCAGGAGCTCATGGCACGGAGGCCTTCATGACATTATTTTTTTCAAATTAATTCATTTATTGATTGGAAATTCACTATTGAGGATTTAGGGATGAATTTATTTTTTTTATTTATTCTATGTATTCAACAAATTAAGTCATTCATTGATTCACTTATTATATCAAGTATATTTTAACACTGAGCACTATATACAGTGTATTCCCTTGCACAAGGTGCTGGAGATTTTGATCCATATGGACATGATACCATAACGCAGTTGCTGCAGATTTGTTGGCTGCACATTCACCACATCCCAAAGGTGCTCTATTGGATTGAGATCTGGTAACTGTGGATGCCATTGGAGTACAGTAAGCTCATTGTCATGCTCAAGAAACCAGATTGAGGTGGTGCGAGCTTTGTGACATGGTGCATTATCCTGCTGGAAGTAGCCATCAGAAGATTTGTACACTGTGGTCATAAAAGCCATGGTCAGCAACAATACTTCAGCAAGTTGTCTTGACCACGTCTACATACCAAAATGCATTGATTTGCTGCCATGTGATCGGCTAATTAGCTAGTTGTGTTAACAAGCAATTGAACAGGTGTACCTAATAAAGTGGCCAGTGATTGTATATGTGTGTGAATGGGCAGGCGTGTGTGAGGGCAAGTGTGTGTTTATGGTCAGTGAACGTGTGTTACTGGGCAGTGTATATGTGTGTGCATGGGCAGTGTACGTGTGTGTGTGTGTGTGTGTGTGTATGGGCAGTGTATTGTATTTTGACAGTCTATTCATACTATTGCTGTTTGGGCCTAAAGGGAATAGCATTATTTCCTGTAACACATGTGTAACATGGGTGTATTGTTGTTTTGTAATATTTAATGCATTACATTAACTAGTGATATGTAATAGGATTTAATGCTGTAGTAAAGCCCTTGATTCATTTCCAGGTTATTGTAGGCTATTATTTGGATATAAGGAATACACAATGGGGTGCTTTTACAAAAAGAAAACCACAAAACAATGTAGTGCAGATGATCCAATCAAATTCAAAATTCACAGGAGAGGATTATATTTTACTCACAAAAATGTTGTGAGACCAGGCTCATCTTAAATTAATTACTTCCATATTAAAAACAAGAGGAGATACACCAATTGCTCAATATCACCGACACAGTTTTGTAAAAAGAAATCCAGATTACTCACAATAGAATCTAATGTGCAAAAACAGAACTTTTTTACTCACCGTAAATTCCTTTTTCCTTAATGTAGTGGCAGTACAGAGGGGTGTTGTTCTTCCTAGGGACAAGGACCTGAAAAAATAATAGGTTAACCCCACCCTTTCCAACTCCTCCTCTTCCTTACCACATAAGAGACCACCCGTCCACATAACACCAGTAAGTACCAAGAACACAAGATTGCTTGCAAAACAACATGAGGGAGGAAAATACGTACTGCCACTATATTAAGGAAAAAAGAATTTACGGTGAGTAAAAAAATTCTGTTTTTCCTGGCATATAGTGACAGTACAGAGGGGATGTAGCAAGATGCCCCTTGGATGGGGAACAGTATTAAGAGGCCACTGACTGGAGCACCTAACACCTGAAATCTGCATCAGAGAAGGAGAAGATGTCTAGCCGGTAATGTCGGACGAACGTGTTGAATGAAGACCAGGTGGCAGCTTTACATATCTCTTCAGGGGATGTGGAAAACTTTTCAGCCCAGGATGTTGCCATAGCTCTAGTAGAGTGAGCCGTAACACGTTACGTGAGGACCTGACCTTTGAGAGAGTAAGCTAGACAAATAGACTCCGTAAGCCATCTACATATAGTATGCTTGGAGGCTGCGCGACCTGCTGATCTACCAAAAAAATGACAAATAACCGATCTGTTGCACATAGAGATGAGGTGCGATCTATATAGATCCGCAGAGCTCTTCGGGCGTCCAATTTGTGATAGAATAGACTTTCCTCTGGAGTTGCTGGGGATGGAAAAAAGGAAGGCAATATTAACAGTTGGTTGACGTTGGATTTAGAGAGGACCTTAGGAAGAAAAGAGGGCTTGGCGTATAAGACAACCTTATCTTGATGAAAAATAATAAATTCAGAAGCCGCGGACAGGGCATGAAGTTCAGTAACCCTTCTTGCCAAAGTAACCACCACTAAGAACACTTAAGAGATAAAAACTTAAGAGGGACTTCCTCCAGGCGTTTGAAGGGTTCCGAATAAAGGGCTTGGAGGACCAAGGTCAAATCCCAGGAAGGGAAATGAAAACGTCTGGGGGCCACTGAATGGTGATAGCTTTAAAGAAACATGTGAGGCCAAATCCGAGAGAAGAAAGGACAAAATATGTCCTTTAAGGGTCGAGATATTAAGACCTGCTAAAAAGCCTTTCTGCAAGAAATCTAAAATGGAACTTGTGGAAGCTGAAGAACAATTCAAACCCTTGCTCCGGCACCAGGAGAGGAATTTATTCCAAACCTGCAAATAAATAGTAGAGGTGGACCTTCTAACAGAATTAAGGAGGATATTAGCCATATAAACAGGAAAGTCCCCTGTCTTGAAGGACTACCCTTACAACAGCCAAGCCGTCACTCTGAACATCTGAAGGACTTCCATGGACAGTTTCTTGTTTTCTATTAGAGGGGTTGACACTGGCAGCTCCCAAACTGAAATTGCCCTACTTAGTAGCTCTGAAAACCAACTCCGATTCAGCCAATACGGGATAATTGCTAATACCCTGGCTTTGTCTGCTCGAATTTTGAGGAATACACGAGGTATCATGGCCACCGGAGGAAACACATAAGCTCTTCCATACCACAGACATGCTGTCCAGTACTAGAGGGCTGTCCTGTCTGTACAGAGATGTGAAAACTGGAAGTTTGCTGTTTTGTCTGGTTGCCAAAAGGTCGATCTCTGGAAGGCCGAATCTTAGTACTAAGATAGAGAAGATTCTCCCGTCTAGAGACCAACTTGCTTGGGACCAACTGGACCTGCTGAGATCGTCTGCAAAACCATTGTCCTCTCCTCTGATATGCGTAGCCGCTAAATCTTCCAGGTTCCTTTGAGCCCAAGACATGATTTTTTTCCAAAAGGGCTTGAAGTTGTAGAATCCGGGTACCACCTTGCCTGTTGATGTATGAGACCGTGGTGGCTTTGTCGGATTGAATCCTTACTGCTTTCCCTTTTAACCACAGACCGAATTCTTTGAGCTAGCAAAACCGCTTTCAGTTCTAGAACATTTGAGGATTGGGTCTGATCGGTTAACGACCACTTGTCCTGTCGGAAAAGGCAATCTAAATGAGCTCCCAAGCCTATTTTGGAGGCATCTGTGGTAAGAATGATCTATTAATGATGTAGAAATCGACGACCCCTGGTGAGGTGACCTGTATTCCTCTACCAATTTAGCTGAGTTAAGACGTGTTCGGACACTTTGAAGTTGGCGTCCAGATCTTCCTCTTTTTTGGACCAATTCTTCAGGATGTCCCACTGGAGGGGTCGTAAATGTGCCTTGGACCAGCTTACCGCTTGGATACAAGCTGTCAGAATTCACAGGACGCTGAAAGAACAGGTAGGGTTTTTTTGCAAAGTGGAAACTTGTTTTCTTACACTCTTGAATGTGGGAGATGACGTCACAAAGAGTTGGAATCCACTATCCATCCCAAAAACTGGATCTTTTTGGTTGGAATAAAGTTGGATTTCTTTTGGTTTATGATCCAGCCGTGTTCCCCCAAGAATCGGATCATAAAACGGAGGTGTGAGAGGCATTCTCACATTTGAGAAGGTCACATTTTTTAACTTGGAACTTTGACATCTGGTTCTACTGCCCCCATGTCCTAATTAGGCTATATTTGAAGCCGGACTAATGGAATTTACCCCATCAAACCATAACATTTTGAAAACTAGACACTCCACGGGTAAAGGCATAAATGCTAAGCTGTCAAGGTCTGTATTTAATCTCCTTTTTTAAAAAATATTTTAAATTGAATATTACACTTTTCCATCATGGTACAATTGCATCTATTCCCATTATACAACATTTCTTCCAATTAAATTTGGAACACGCATTGCAACGTCTAGGTACACTATGTTTTGGATTCTTGTTTTTCATATTCCTTATATGTTCCAAGATTCTCTCCTTCGGTGCTCTTGTGGTCCTCCCTACATATTGGGAGCCAAAGGCATACTGAAAGAGATTTTTGGAATTACAGTTCATAAACTTGTTTATTTCATAGGTTTTACCTGTTCTCGTACCTATAAATTAATTTGTTTTCTTCGGAATTTGTTTTCTTGGGCACATTTTTCAGTTCCCACTGAATCCTTTAAGATCTATATATTTATTATGAGATTTGACCACCTCTATGGGTAACATCCTTGGGGCTAAAATTGATTTTAGTGAGTCTGTTTTTTTAAATATGGCCTTTGGTTTGTCAGGTAAGATGTTCGCTGAGACATAATCACTTTTTAAAGATATGCCAGTGTTTACTGATTAGTCTTTTAATCTCAAAAACCTTTGTATTGTACTTTGTTAAGAAAGCAAAGTGAAAGTTCTCATTATTTGTGCTATGTTTTTTGTCTCTTTCCTTCAATAGATCTTTTCATCCTACTTACTTGTTCCAAGCGTTCATTTAAAATTTTGTCTGGATATCTTGAAATCTTTTATTCAGATCTTTGGCCTGTGTCTGAACATCTGAATCTTTAGATTTTTTCTGATTCTTAAGTGCTGCACTTATATCCAACCATAATGGATGGTGGCAGCTCGTATAGTCAATGAATTTGCTAAACCTCCTTGACCGAATTTGAATGTTTTCTACAAATAGACATAGGTCCAAATATACTATACTACTTTCTTATATGTTGAAGACAAATGTATTAATTTATGCTATAAACGTCTGTTCCAGATGTTTTCTAGAGCCCTTCCAAATTATCAGGAAGTTATTTATGAACCCTTTCCATAGCACCAGGTTTTCTCCATATGGATTGTTATTCTAAATATGCTAATGTTCCCAATCAGCTACACAAAAATATTACCATAACTTCAATGTGTTGAAGATAAGTAAGAGTAAAGCATTAAAGAAACCGCTATGGTACTCCGCAGAAGTGGCCAAAATTGTAAAAAAAAAAACTGTTTACCTTTAGTAAATACAAAAAACCCAAAGTGAGGAAGATAGACAGATCTATCAGATTAAGCAGAAAGTAAGTTATAAGAGCTGCCAAATCACACACAGAAGAGATAATTACCCTGTCAGTAGAAAGGGAGATTTTCAGATATATAATGGGAAAAGGAAAGCAAAACATGGATTAGTTAGATAAAAATAAAAGTAGGAAGGGATGTAGAAGAGGATAAAAGTCTAGCTGACTGCCTCAGCGAATATTTCTGTTCAGTTTTTACAAATAAAAATGAAGGAAAGGGACCTAAGGAAAAAAAGATACATTTGATACATGTGTTTTATGAAAACTTACCATAAAAATATTTTTTTCTTAGCCTGATCCATATTCACTTTCTCATTTTAATGAACACTGATTTTTTTTTTCCTACTAAAGAAAAAAGTAAATACATAGAAGTATTCACTAATCTCCTAATAAATTACTTGGAAATAATGGGAACACAAGAAGGTAGGTACAATTTAACAAAAGCAGAACAAAAGGCCCTAAACAACCTTCAAAGAAAACATGACTTAGTCATTAAACTGGCTAGTAAGGGAGGGGCCATAGTGATATTAGAGTAAAAAATATTATCTTAAAGAGGCAAATATAATTTTGAGTGATATGGGAAGTTATGAGAAACTTTCAAGGAATTCAACAAAACAAAAAAAGTTTTACAAAATCTACTACAGAAGCGATTGGGTGAAGGCATTTTGAACATTAATGAAACATTTTCAAGGATACCAGTTTTCTATTTTTTATATGATGGGCCGACCCATCATAAGTGGGTAAAACTTGTAACACCTCCAAATACATAGACTTTTTTTCTTAAAAATATGTCCCCATCTCAAGGATTTATAAAGGACACTAAACACACGGTAACATAGAAAGTGATGGCAGATAAGAACCATTCCGCCCATCTAGTCTGCCCACACTCTGAATACTTTCCTTATTCCCTGGTTTTATCTTATGCCTAGCTTAGCCTTATGCCTATTGCATGCTTGCTTATACGCCTTCACTGTATTAACATCTACCACTTCTTATGGAAGGCTATTCCGTGCATTCACTACCCTTTCAGTAAAGTAATATTTCCTGATGTTACCTTTAAACCTTTGCCCCTGTAGCTTAAGACTATGTACGCTTGTTGTGGTCTCCCTACAAAACCAAGCATTTGGCTAGCATCTCCTGCTGCCCTACCTTCTAAGTCTTCTGAGAAAATTACCTCTAAATCCCTTTCATCAGATTTTCAGGTTAGGACAGTATCAAATATTCTATACTTCACCTTTGGGTTTTTGTGCCCTGGGACATTTTCTTGCCCTTAACTACATTGCCACAGCTCTGACCATTTTTCCACCTTGCATTAATCATTTGCCATTTGACTTATCCTTCCAGGAATATCAACCCTGTTGCAAATATTTTGTGTCACCAGCAAAAATACATACCTTACCATCATAACCTTCTGGAATATCACTAATAAAAATATTATTGAGAATGAGTCCAAGTACAGATCCCACTGGTATCAAGACCTTGCTCCAAATATACTCCATTAACTCCACAGCCCTCTGTTGTCTGTCACTCCTAATCCATTCAACAATATTGGGATCTAAAAGAGATTGCAGTTTATTTATGTCTTCTATGTAGGGCAGTGGCAAAAGTCTTGCTGAAATCTAGAAAAGCACCACCTTGGTCAATTAATTTCGTTACCCAATCAAAAAAATCAACAACATTAGTTTGGCATGATCTTCCTGAAGTAAACCCATGTTGATCGGGCATTCATTCAACTTAAACCCACAGTATTTCAGGAACTAAAAAACACTGCACTCATTGCACAATGCCTTATATAATTTGTCAGAACTATTATTGTTTTATGAGGTTTTCCTCGTATCTTTAATGTACAACTGTATTAAACCCAATTCAGGAACAGTAGTTTAAGAACCAAAACGCACTGTGCACATTGCACAGTCCCCTGCTCTGACTTACTAAATTGTCACCAATAGTAATCGTTTTGTGTTGTCCAAAAATAAAAGGTTTTGCTGGTAGTATAGAAGTGTATTAATAAGGTACAACTTAATAGGAAAATATTTTAAAAATTGTCTCCTAAATTTATTTTTATTTTAAAAAAAGAGCCCAAAAGTAAATAAATAAATTATTACATTAAAAAGGAAAAAACCTTCTATAATTGTATAGCTTCTTCAATCCACCCCAGTCCAGTACATTGTATTAAACTATTGACACTTGCAATGTGGTAGATGGCCCTCAATTTCAGCTTCAATGACTGTCTCACACTCCTAATTCCCATAAGTATGTGGCTGCTACTAACATGTTAAAAAATCTGCACACGTATATGTCTATGCTAGTACCTACCCCTTGCAACTGCTGATTGGTCAGAGAAAAAAAAAAAATAAAAAAAAAAGCAAAAACTTCACAGGTGCCTAACTTTGCTGTTTGACACTGGTCTTACCTGGAGTATCTCGACTGGGGGCTGAAACACTCAAACCCTCTTAGTCCTTCCTGCTAGCAATACCCCCCCAATTTAAGTTGTGGAATATTGAAAAACCAATGTAATCTATTCTTGAAATTCAGAGGTTAAGATATTAAATGTTGGACTAGGCACTGCTGTAGATAATTTGACAATAACACATATTAGAGCATAAAACACCTGAGTTATTATTACTGAAGAAACAAGGACCTCCAACACAGATATCAGTGTTATTTGACAACATACTTATCTCAGTACATGCACACAGTGGGTAGTGGTGGGCTCCCTGACCATATAACAGTGCCATAATAGTTGACATTAATAAAACATCCATTTATAACATTTCACTAAAACACAAAAGCCTGTAAAAACGGATCCTGAGACATAGGTTCCGCCCACTCTGGACAAGACCTTGCTCGAGCTGTTTGCTATAAATGAATACACACAAGGTGCATGCTGTCCATGTTTACTGTTCCGAGAGCAGATGGTTCACAAGTGTGTTGATTGTGTTCAGCGGCCGTGAAGTATCCAACCTCCTGAGGCACAGTGCACTCATAATACATATAGTCCATAATAAATGTATTGAGAGACTCTTCTTTTGCTATATTATAATTCAAATCTAATGACTTGCTTCAAACTTCCAAATAACAGATGGTTACTTTATAAAATAACCACAAACAGACTGAAGAGAGTACATTTACTTTGCTCTATGAACAATACATGTATCTTGGAAGCTATGGTACTATGTGACACTCTAGAAATAAACATCATAAATATATATTTTAGAGACAGTAAAGACACCACATATATAAACACAAGTCCACAGATCAATTTTCTCATTCCATATGTTATAATAGAATACTTTTAGAAATAAAATTTTGAAAATCAATGGATATTCCTTCCTTAAATTTTTGAAAACCAATATTGAAGACAAGTGTAAAAGAAGATAATAGATAATGAAGATGATAGAACATGTGTGGGGCAAGCAACCTGCAAATTAATGCAAAAATACCAGTAATATGTTTGCTATTCTGGTCTTTACCACATTTTAACGACTACAAAAAACAGTAAAGGTGCTGAGAGCTGGCGCACCGTATAGTAAAGGCACGCACCACCTTTTAATTAAGTCTATAAATAGGCTGATCGGAGAGATCAAAGCTCTCCTTTGTAGCCAGCCTATTATTTTGCAGGCTTGATCTCCTGAGAGGGCAATCTGCCCCCTGGTTTTGTACTGGGGACTGCCGTCCCAGATATGGGCCTAGTCAGCCTAGGCTTGGATACATCACTGAACACACATATCTTGCAATAAATTATTACAAATGCCATAGGCAGCAGATGTCATTACTGCTATTTGGGTATCTTTGAAGCCGACCAATGCAATTTACCCCATCAAACCATATATTTTTGAAAACTAGACACCCCAGGTTATTTCAAATGTTTTTTAACTCTTTACATGCACTAATTCTACCACCAGCCTTTGCCACATTTTGTGGTATTAATTGTTTTGCGTTTTGCGTTTCTTTTCAAATACATTGGTATGGATTTACAGCTATGGGTATATGTCACTGTCATATGTGTTCAACATCTCCTGAGTACAATGATACCATCCATGCATTGTTAGGTTGTTTGGGGGGTAATAGACTACACTTGGGGCATGCACAATTCAGTTTTTCAACTTGGAATTTGGAAAATTCATGTCCTATTTGGAAAATCTTTGAAGCCGAAAAGGATATGTGGGCAGAATTTTTTAACATTCCAATTTGATAAATGCACACTTACAAATGTGGCCTTTTAGTCCCCAAACCGACCAACGCTTGCATTGGGGGTATCACCTCACTGACCAAAAAATTACTATCACAAAATTTGACCATGGCTGGTAGTAATATTAGTTAATGGAAAAGGTTAAAATACCAGCATTTGAAATACATTGGGGTGTCTAGTTTTCAAAAATATATGGTTTGATGGAAGTAATTTGCACATGAGGGCAGAATGACCAGATTTGGAAAAAAATGGTTTTGAAATAGCAAAACACTACTTATCTTATAAAAAGGCAAAAAAACATTAAACATTGGGTATTTCTTAACTCGGGACAAATAGTGGTATCTTCTTTTTATAATATATATATATATATATATACATATATATATATATATATATAAATATACATATATATATATATATATATATATATATATATATATATATATAAAAAAATTCCAATGATAGTTACCGGCACTCCTGGGACTTGTCTTAAATGATTGCACAAAACTCAGATTTTCTAGTCAATGTTTTAGTCTTTTTATTTATAGACTTCCTTCAGGACATGACAAAAGAAGAGTGCGTGTAGTATTTATACTATATACCATAGAAAAAATAATTAGCAGAACTTACCACACCTGTAGTGCTCGAGGTAACTCGGCGTGTATAACTCTCAAGTGCGCATGTGCGTGACGTCACCAGTGTGCCCAAGACTCGGACGTATAGTCAAAGTGCCGGGTAGTTATGGCAACGTTTGTATACAAACTGCAGTTAATCTGCATAGTACGTGTCTTGTTTGCCGATATATAAACCTCAGTGAAATGCCCTTGTATGATTGTGCATAATAATATAATAATTTAGAAGGAGTCAACAGCTCCTATACATATATTAACATAAATATTAAGGGCAAATCTGCATAATAATCGGATAGTGTTTTGTGTAGATATGGTGTTACATAACCTTATTATAGCAGAGTATCATTACCCTCCGCTATAATATAAACATAAAGATAAATAAAAACATAATATTTCAGGTAATCGTGAAACCATAAAACAATGTAATAAATTATTAACTTATAATGTATAATGAAGTGATAAATACTGTGAAAATTCAAAATAAACATAATTACCTGATTAAATCTATATTTTTAGAAACTAGGACTATGCCTATTAATGTTCACCTAAAACACCTGATAACCACCACCAATTAAAATAATGCACTACATATCATAATGCTTAATTGTATGAAATATATTGGACTCCTATATAGTATAATAATTACAAATCTCAAATGGATGCACAAATAGCCCCCAGTCCATATGTCAAACTAATAGCATTTATATGGAGTATTCTTATAGACCTTACCCCACAGTTATATAATTTCTATTAATAAATTAACGTTCTAACACTATAGAAATGAGGAAAATGATAATTTCTCATTTAGCCCACCTGGAGCCATAGTCTTCAAGTGAACTATCCAAAATGTCTCACACTGTAGCAAAATTTTACCTCTACCCCCCCTCTTGGAGACTCAGGGATGTGATCAATCGCTATAAAGCGAAAAGATGTTAATGAATGTCCCTTATCAAGGAAGTGCCTAACTACTGGTTTATCCGAGACCCCATCCCTATATGCCGCCCTAACAGTGGAGCGATGTCCTTTGATTCTTTCCCCTAATGTATT
Organism: Spea bombifrons; assembly: GCF_027358695.1. Lineage (NCBI taxonomy): Eukaryota > Metazoa > Chordata > Amphibia > Anura > Pelobatidae > Spea > Spea bombifrons. Next base: position 12,173,628 of record NC_071097.1, read on the forward strand.
TTCTGTCTTCCCAATATAAGCCACTCCACATGGGCATTGTATTTTATAGATCACGTACATAGTTTTGCATGTGATCCTATGTCTGATGTTAAAAATCTTTCCTGTATGTGGATGGGCAAATGTCTTACTAGGTATCATATGGCTACACGTAACACACCCTAAGCATCTTACACTACCATAATTACCATATTTTTTACTTTTATTGGTATAACTGTCCACTGGGTCAACATGAACCAACAAATCTCTCAAATTTTTATTCCGCCTATAACTTATCACTGGTCTCTGACTAAACAGTGTAGGAAGTGTATTGTCTTTAGCTAGCATATTCCAATTTCTGTGAATGCTATTAGTCAGCTCGTGACTACGCCTATTAAATGTGGTCGTGCAATATAGTTTAGGATTCCCTGTTGTCTCCTTCTCCTTGGGACCTAATCTGGCCTTCACCAAAGATTACATAGTTACATAGTTACATAGGCTGAAAAAAGACATGCGTCCATCAAGTTCAGCCTTTCCTATATCTGTTAATTTGTTGCTGTTGATCCAAAAGAAGGCAAAAAACCCCGGCTTCGCTCTTTCCAATTTTGCACTAACCAGGGAAAAAAATTCCTTCTTGACCCCAAAATGGCAGTCAGATTTCTCCTTGGATCAATAAGCTGTTTCCCCATAATTAAAGATTATATCCCCGAACATTATGTTTTTCCAGGTAAAACCTATCCACTCTGATAAAACTACCTCTGCAGGCAGAGAATTCCACATCCTTATTGTCCTTACTGTAAAAAAACCCTTTCCTCTGCTTTAGTCTAAATCTCCTTTCTTCCAGTCTAAATGCATGACCACGTGTCCTATGCATAGTCCTGTTTATGAACAGATTTCCACACAATGGTTTGTATTGGCCCCGAATATATTTATATAATGTTATCATATCCCCTCTGAGGCGACGTTTTTCTAAACTAAACAGATTTAAATTAGTTAACCTTTCTTCATAACTATATTGCTCCATTCCTTTTATTAATTTTGTAACCCGCCTCTGCACCCTTTCTAGTGCTATGATATCCTTCTTTAGAAAAGGTGCCCAAAATTGCACAGCATACTCAAGGTGCGGCCTTACCATTGATTTATACAGAGGCAAAATTATATCTTTATTCCGCGACTTGATGCCCCTTTTTATACACGACAATACCTTACTGGCCTTAGCAACCGCAGACTGACACTGCACATTGTTGCCTAGTTTGTTGTCTATAACAATTCCCAAATCCTTCTCATTTGTCATTACCCCTAATTCACTACCGTTTAGGGTGTAGGTTGCTTGTGCATTCGCTACCCCGAAGTGCATAACTTTACATTTATCTACATTGAATTTCATCTGCCATTTGAGTGCCCAGTCCCCCAGTCTATCTAGATCCCTCTGCAGCACTGTATAACTTTACCTAGTTTTGTGTCATCTGCAAACACAGAAACATGACTTTCAATGCCTACTGCCAGGTCATTTATAAATATGTTGAATAAAATTGGTCCCAGAACAGAACCCTGAGGGACACCACTTACCACTTTTGACCAGCTTGAAAATTTACCATTTATAACAACTCTCTGTTCTCTACCTCTAAGTCAATGTTCTACCCAAGAACAAGAATTTGCATCTAGGCCAATTTCTTTCAGTTTGAATACTAACCTATTGTGTGGAACCGTGTCAAACGCCTTGGCAAAATCCAAGTAGATTACATCCACTGCAACACCCTGATCGACACTTCTACTTACTTCTTCGTAGAATGCAATTAAATTAGTTTGACAGGACCTATGTTTCATAAAACCATGCTGATTTATGCTAATAATACTATTCTTCCCAAGGAATTCTTGAATATTATCCCTAAACAGCCCTTCAAATACTTTCCTAGCAACGGAAGTTAGGCTCACAGGTCTATAATTTCCGGGCACAGAGTTGGAACCCTTTTTGAAAATAGGAACCACATCTGCCTTCCTCCAATCCTCTGGTACAATTCCTGAAAGAAAAGAATCCCGAAAGATTAGAAACAGAGGTTCACTTATTTCCTGACACAGCTCCTTAAGTATTCGTGGGTGAATACCGTCAGGCCCTGGAGCCTTGTTAACATTAATTTTCTTTAGTTGCTGCAGTACCTTGTCCTGGGCCATCCACTCACAGTTTGACTGAAAATTTTTCTCAGTGGTCCTATGTATATCCATTGCCATAGGTTCCTCCATAACATATACTGAGGAAAAATAATTATTTAAAGTTTCTGCTTTTTCCTGGTCCTCCTTAACCAACACTCCCCTCTCTGTTATTAATGAACCTACGTTTTCATTCTTTGTTTTTTAGAATTTATGTACTGAAAGAATTTTTTGGGGTTAGTTTTGCTCTCTTTGGCAATCACCCTCTCATTTTCTAGTTTAGCCCATCTAATCACTTTTTTGCATGCTTTATTGGCTTCCTTATATCTTATATAGGATGCCTCTGATTCGTCTGATTTAAATGCTGTAAAAGCCATTTCCTGCTTAAGACCCCACTAAGCCACATCGGTTTCAATTTGTTTCTTTTATATTTGTTTCCTAGTGGTACATACTGAGAAGTGTACCCTGCTAATATTTGTTTGAAAATACTCAATTTTTCCTCAGTATTTTTATCCCTGAAGAGTTTTTGCCAGTCAATAAGTTGTAAAGCTGCCCTTATCTTATTGAAATTGGCCTTCTTAAAATTATACGTTTTAGTATTCCCCATGGGCAATTTCTTTTTTGAGTTTATTTCAAAAGAGACCATATTGTGATCACTATTACCCAAGTGCTCCCCCACTTGAATGTTAGACACAAGATCAACATTGTTTGTTATCACCAGATCCAAACAAGTATCCTTTCTAGTTGGTGCTTGTACCAGTTGTCTTACCAGTTGTTGTATGAGGTCCTGTGTATATCCCCTTGCTAGAAATTTATGTTGCATTTGTTCTAATTGTCTCTCTGTATTGATAACATCTGAATTGTTGCGTAACACTCTCACAAATTGTGAGTTAGGTGTTTAGGATGGGCACTATTAGCATGTAAGATAGTGTTACGATCAGTGGGTTTTGTATACAATGTATAATTCAGAATATTATTTGCAACATAAATTTCTAGATATTGAATCTTGGTTTTGTTTATCTGGGAAGTGACTTTAATAGGTGTTGGTAACTCATTTATATATTCAACAAAAACATTTGATTCTTCCTCTGTGCCTTTCCATATAATGAGGATATCGTCGATATAACGAAAATATCAGACGATCTTCTCATTATATTTGTCTAACCAATATTGCTTCTCTACTCCATAAACATAGGCATCTGCATAAACCAATCTGTTTCGAATCTAAAATAATTCATTTGTAAAGTTAACAACAGAAACTCCAAAACAAATTCAAGGGGAGGTCCTTTATAATGTATTAATCTTGACAAAATTGCTTTAACCCCTTCTCAACAAAACCAAGATTCAATATCTAGATCTAGAAATTTATGAAGTAAGTGAACTTCAAAGAGGGAGAGGGTAGATAGTGAGATGGGGGAGAGAGGGTAGATAGTGAGTAGATAGGGAGAAGGGAGTGAGAAGGGGTAGATAGGGCAGAAGGGAGTGAGAAGGGGTAGATAGGGCAGAACAGAGTGAGAAGGGGTAAATAGGGCAGAACCGAGTGAGAAGGGGTAAATAGGGCAGAAGGGGGAGTGAGGGGGTAGATGGGTAGAAAGGAGGCTGTCAAGAATATTGAAATAATGAGAAAGAGAGAGGGAATGAATGGATTAATGTGTGGATGCACTGTGTGAATGAGGGATAGAATAAATGAATTAATGTGTGGGTGAATTGTGTGAATGAGGGAGAGAATTAATGAATTTGTGAGAATGCATTAATGAATATGTGTAAATAATTTGTGTGTAAGAGTGAAAGAATAAATGATTGTATGGATGCAAGTGAATTAGTGAGTGACTGTAAAAGTGTTTGTGTGAATCATAGGTGTATAATTGATTTGTCAAAAAGGCAAAGATGGTATAAGCAGAGTGTTTAAGCATTGGGGACCTAGATGGCACAGGTGTTTAAGCATTGGGGACCTAGATGGCCCAGGTATGGGACAAAGATGGTGTACGCTCGGCTGTTTGGGGACAATGTTGACTCATGCTGGGCTGTTTGGGGACAAAGATGTCACGTCCTATGTGTGTTATCTGGGTGCTGGTCAGGTTCTATGTGGGCAGTGTGGATGCCGGGGCTGGTTTTGGAATGTGCAACCTTTGATCTATGCCTGTAATTTAGGGTATTTTATCTATAGCTTTAATGCTGAGGTTTTTATGTGTATTCCAGTTGATCTATACCTGCAATGCTGGGTTTGTGTGTTCTGTTGATCTATACCTCCAATGCTATGTTTCCATACATTATTTATGTATACCTGAAAATACAGGGTTTTTATGTCTTATTCAGTTGCACGTGCTGTTTCATGTGTTGTTTATTTGATCTATACCTGAACTACAAGGAGTAAGTAAAAGAGAGGTGTGGTTTAGTGAATGAGGGGACAGAGGGGCTCTGGGGATGATTAAGGGCCTCTCAATGTCATGGTGCAGTAAGAAGGAGGGAAGACTGTACTGACTCTCACCGTCTTCCCCTGATCTGCAATCAGTGTGGCAAATATTTATTTTGGCATGGTAGCGGAGGGAGTGATTGCATGCTAGGGAGCGTGGAGCGGGGCCCAAGGAAATGCTTGGGTAGGGTCCAATTTTTTCACTATAAAATATTTTGGCAACGGGGTCTAATATTTATATATATATTGGCAGCAGGGTCTAATACTTATATATATTGGCAGCAGGGTATAATATTTATATATCGGCAGCAGGGTATAATATTAGTATACATCGGCAGCAGGGTATAATATTAGTATATATAGGCAGCAAGGTATAATAGTATATATCGGCAGCAGGGGCTAATATTAATATATATCGGCAGCAGGGGCTAATATTAATATATATCGGCAGCAGGGGCTAATATTAAAGAATGAATAATAACTGCCAGTTCATGTTATTTTTAAATCATATTTCAATCACGGTCTTTACTTCAAAAGAGATAGGTACATATTATGTAGTTAAAAATGCTTGTCTAACGCATGTATATATATATATATATATATATATATATATATATATTGTATATGTAGCGTTTTGTAATTGCCCCCCTACTTTGGTCCCTGCCCCCCCATGAGCCCCCCCTAAATATGAAAGCTGGAGATGCCACTGCATACTAGAGTTGCTTAATTAGTCAATCTTTCCCGTTATAGTTTTTTTTTTCATTCTTTGAAAGAGAAACTTTGTTCCCGCCTCTTCACTCCAGTCTCCCCTGTACTGTTCAGAATGCAATCATTAATGCATATTATTAGAAGGAGTAAAAGAGATCCCAGCGGGGTCTGGCCAGACTCTTTTATCCTTCTGGCAGGAATCTGACAGGTAATGCAAACAGTGGCACTGTCTTTATAAAGTCTGTTGGCTCATTTTTATCACATTATTTGTATTAAAATCCCAGAAACCAAAAGTGTTAAAAGGCCAAAGTATGATAAACAGATAGATAGGTGAAAACATTCCAGTTCTGCTAGTGGGTATGTAAAAGGTTCTCCCTTAAGGGGAAAGGACTGTGAAACCAAAGGAAATAGCGCATAATGAAATAAGGCTTTATAATTAAATTGGGTTTCACAGACTCTGACGATCCCAACCACCGTCCATGTTTCTGTGACTATACATCTGTGATAAGATCTGCTTATTGAAAGAGTATATAACATGATACCTTTACTTTTCCTCTAACTGATTTCTGGGCCTGGAATGTTTACTCCTCTGAAGTAACTACAAATTCAGGAGAGTGTTTTATCTCTGGATAAGTAAAAATTAAATAGTTTAATTTATTTCTACAGTAAGTAAAGTGCATTCACTCATTCATTCACTCAGTCACAGATATGTATTCCCTCATTCACGGATACTAATTCATTCCCTCAATCACACACACACCACCCCCCTCACCTTTACGTGAACTGCAGATCTCTCTGTGCCGCTTGCACTGGTTACGAACAACGTCTCTTGTACCGCACAGGAAAGCAGTAATGCAGCAGGGTCATGTGACATGATGTAAATTGACATGACTCTGCTGGGTTCCTGCTTCCCCTGGGCAGTACAAGAGACGTGGCACAAGTAAGCAGCAGGACCCCTGTGATCGCGGTTTCTGCAGCTTTTGCCCCGCATTAAAACGGCCCTGTCGGTAATGCGGCCGCATTGGCCACTTCAGTGTGCCACCGGCTCCCAAGCCAGCCGGCCCACCAGGAAATCTTTCAATAAGCCAGTCTGGCCCTGGATTCAAAAGATTTACTGTTACATCTCGAGCTGTGTGCTAGCCACCTTCTGAAACCAGGCCTCTGCAGGATTCAAAAGGAATTCAATTGCATTTGGACTACTTTGCCAGATCTGCAAGCAAGTTTCTTAACCCCTTCACTACGGAGGTACCAGTACAGCCAAAGAACGCATACCAAGAAACCCCAATGGATGTACTGGTAAGTCCTGTCCTTCTGGATATGTCCCTGCCGCTACACGGGAGATCGTTTGACAGCCTGGACTCCCCCCTGACAGCAGAAGCCAGCATCGCATTTACCTGGAGCTATACATTTATACCCGAAGTACAATTTGTGTGAACAAAAATACAAAAAAATGACTACCACAAACTTTGGCAAAGGCTGGTGGTAGAATCTCATGCAGGGAAAATACTAGCATTTGAAATACCTTTGGGTGTCTAGTTTTCAAAAATATATGGTTTGATGGGGTAAAATGAATTAGCTGGCTTCAAAGATGGCCCTATTAGGACATGAGGGCAGTAGGAGCAGATGTAAAAATTCCAAGTTAAAAAATGTGCACTTCCTAAATGTGGTGTTTTACCCCTCAAACAACCCGACAAACCCATGCATGTGGGGTATCACTGTACTGGGGAGATGTTGCTGAACACATATTGGGGTATTGTTTGAAAGTGACTGTGACAGAATGACCTGTCATACAGGGCCCCAAGGTACTCAAGAGAGGCCCCAAGAGATCGCCCAAGCCTGGCTGCCAAACAGGCAGGAACTCTATTGTGTAAACTAATCCCATAACAGGATTGTTACTAGGGGGAGATTCAGTAGTTAAAGGGGATTAAAGGTTGGGTTGTCTACATATACCTGTTTATCAATGTTAGTTTATGTTAATGAAGTTCTGTGGCTATATGAGTCCATGTTTTACATCAATAAACTGTTCATTCCTGCTGTACTCAATTCAAGGTAGTTGTGTGTCTACTTACTGGGTACACATAGCAGGGTTCCAAGGTGCGCATGCTGGCTGGTGCTGGAAGTTATTCCGGGGACAACAGGAGGATACTGAGTGATCTCTGGGAGTTACTACAGCTCTCTTGGTGAACCCGTTACAGTGACATATACCAGGAGCTGTAAATCCATACCTGAAGCGCAATTTTAAAAATACCCAAAATAATTTACTACCACAAAGTTTGAAAAAAGGGTGGTAGTAGAATTAGTGCAGGGAAAGGGGATATCACTGTACTCAAAAGATGTTGCTGAACGCATATTGGGATGTTGTGTGACAGTGACAGGTACCAGGAGCTGTAAATTCACATCTGAAGTACAATTTGTGTGATCATTTAAAAAAAAAAAAAAATAAATACTACCACAAATTTGGACAAAGGCTGGTGCTAAAATTAGTGCATGGAAAGGGTTAAAATACCACCATTTGAAATACCCTGGGGTGTCTAGTTTTCAAAAATATATGGTTTGATGGGGTAAATTGAATTCACTGGCTTAGGCCCACTTAGGACATGAGGGCAGTAGGACCAGATGTTCCAAGCTGAAAAATGTGCACTTCCCAAATGTGGCATTTTAAATCCCAAACAACCCGACAAACCCACGCACATGGGGTATCACTGCACTCAGGAGATGCTGCTAAACACATATCGGGGTGTTGTTTGAAGTACAATTTGTGTGAAAAAAATACCAAAAAAAATTACTACCACAAACTTTGGCAAAGGCTGGTGGTAGAATCTTATGCATGGAAAGGGTTAAAATATTAGCATTTGAAATACCTTGGGGTGCCCAATAACTTGCAGAAAAAAGCAAAAAAAAAAACATGACAACATTGGGCATTTCTAAACTCAGGAAAATTGTAGAATCTATTTGGAAGTTTTTTTCATTAGCTTTTTTGGATGAATAACAGCCTTGGTCCCAAAAAGTACAAACAATAAAAAACAGCCTGGTCCTTAAGCGGTTAAATGTAATTCTGGGAGGCATGGCAAGCCAGAAATGTAAACAGATGTGCAGTGGGGAAGCTCCACACCAACTAGCCCTATAACTAACATTCCATCCAGATAAAATTAGCCTCCACCATGGGAAAACCATGTGACCCATGGATCCTCTCAGGGTAGGATACTGCCAGCCCCAAGTACCAGGGCCGGACTGGGACTGAAAAGCAGCCCTGGAAAAATTTGGAGACCAGCCCCATATAGTTTATCTCACGGTCGCGCTCTTTAACCACACGCACCCCTTATACATACCCGACTCACACTATTCGCCATTCTTTTTATCTCATTATTTGTATTAAAATGCCAGAAAGCAAAAGTTTTAAAAGGCCCTAATAAATGAAATACATTACACATAATGGGATCAAAACATTTGCTACAGCGAACATTTTAGATGAAAAAGTTCAGTGGAACAAAACAGTGATCACATTATTCTTCACGATATTCTGGTAAGAAACTTTTGTTTCTTTATTAATTCATGTAGACTATTTTTTTCATATTTAATATAAGCTATGATTGAGACATGTTTGTTTTTTTTTCCTTTTATTTGCCAACCTACCCCCGAGTTATGCACATCTGCCCCCAGGCTTGCCACTCTGCCCCCCTGATATGCCTTCTAACCCCCTATATGCCACTCTGCCTCCAGAAATGCCTTATACCCCCTATATGCCACTCTGTCCCATGATATGCCTTTTAACCCCCTGTATGTCACTCTGCCATATAGGGGTCAAAAGGCATATCATGGGACAGAGCGGCATATAGGGGGTATAAGGCATTCCTGGAGGCAGAGTGGCAAAAAGGGGGTTAAAAGGCATATCATGGGGCACTCTGCCTCCAGAAAAGCCTTATGCCCTCCTATATGCCACTCTGCCTCCCCGATATGCTTTATACCCTCCTTTATGCCACTCTGCCCCATGATATGCCTTTTAATCCCTTATATGCCACTCTGCCTCCCTGATATGCTTCAATCCTCCTATATGCCCATCTGCCCCGTGATATGCCTTTTAACCCCCCCTTTTGCCACTATACCTCCAGATATGCCTTTTGACCTCCTCTATGTCACTCTGCATCCAGAAATGCCTTATACCCCTATATGCCACTCTGTCTCATGATATGCCTTCTAACCTCCTATATGCCACTCTGCCATATAGGGGGTTAAAAGGCATATCATGGGACAGAGTGGCATATAGGGGGGTATAAGGCATTTCTGGAGGCAGAGTGGCATAAAGGGGGTTAAAAGGCATATCATGGGGCACTCTGCCTCCAGAAAAGCCTTATGCCCCCCTATATGCCACTCTGTCCCATGATATGCCTTTTAACCCCCATATGCCACTCTGCCTCCCTGATATGCCTCAACCCTCTTATATGCCCCTCTGCCCCGTGATATACCTTTAACCCCCTTTTTGCCACTATACCTCCAGATATGCCTTTTGACCTCCTATGTGTCACTCTGCATCCAGAAATGCCTTATACCCCTATATGCCACTCTGTCCCATGATATGCCTTTTAACCCCCTATATGGCAGAGTGGCATATAGGGGGTTAGAAGGCATATCATGGGACAGAGTGGCATATATGGGTATAAGGCATTTCTGGAGGCAGAGTGGCATAAAGGGGGTTAAAAGGCATACCTCCAAAAAAGCCTTATGCCCCCTATATGCCACTCTGTCCCATCATATGCCTTTTAATCCCCTATATGTCACTCTGCATCCAGAAATGCCTTATACCCATATATATGCCACTCTGGCATATAGGGGGTTAAAAGGCATGTCATGGGACAGAGTGGCATATAGGGGAGTAAAAGGCATTTCTGGAGGCAGAGTGGCATATAGGGGGATACACTTACATACACACACATGCTGAAAACACATTCAAAAAAATATTATACATTTTGTACAAAAAAATACATTACTTTACTCACCTTCTACTTCTCTTCACTGACCTGACATCCGGTGCTGCAGCAGCCTGAGTGCGAGGGGGCGGAGCTTCCACCTCACGCTGCTCCCATCACTATGCAGCCATCGGACTGCTGGGAATGTAATCTGAACGGCCGGTGCGTGCTGATGCCCCCGGCCGGAGCTACTTTAACACTTTTTTTTATTATTTATATGGTAAGCAGGATCGGCTCGCCATATAAAGTAAAAAAAAAAGTATTAAAGTAGCTCCGGCCGGCGGCATCAGCACGCACCGGCCGTTCAGATTACATTCCCAGCAATCTGACGGCCGCATAGTGATGGGAGCAGCGTGAGGGGTGAAAGGTCAGTGCGAGGGGGCGGAGCTTTCACCCCTCACGCTGCTCCCATCACTAGGCGGCCATCGCACACGGCTGCTGGGTGCCGATGCGGTCGGCCGGCGATACTGTAATACATTTTTAAAATTTAATATGGCAAGCCGGACCAGCTTGCCATATTAAATTAAGAAAAAAGTATTATAGTAGCGCCGGCCGCATCAGCACCCAGCGGCCGCTCAGATTAGATTTCGGGCAGCCTGGGGGGCAATTGCCCCTGGTCCCAGCCCACGGACCTTCCGGCCCACCGGGAAATTTCCCGGTATCCCGGTGGGCCAGTCCGGCCCTGCCAAGTACTGTGAAAACTTTTTTGTGCTACGCACAGACATGCTTTCACAGGTTGACAAGATGGAGTCTGGGGCCTCCAGCACTTACAGCTCCTACAGTGTGGGCCTACAAGCAGACTCGTCTGTCCCTCTGGATTGACAAGAGCAGGCATGGCTTCTTTCCACCAAGGGAGACCTCTCAGCCCTAGCTGAGTTAAAGGGGAATTTCAGTGGTCTCTTTTACCAGCTACAAATACTATTCTGGAAGAAATTGAAGTATCCCACCAAGATACACACAGTGCTTACTATTATGGATAAAAGGATCTGCCAACAACATTCAGATCCTTTTTCTCTAAATCCAAATAATACAGGAAGGAGGAACAACTTGAGGATCAAAGGTCTATCCAAGTCCTCAGAGGCAGAAGAACTGCCATAAGTGATTTATTCAATACCATTCTGAATAGGTCATGGGGGTTAGCAGTCACCTTAGACACAGAGTATACAGAGCTCTGAGGCTTATAGTTCTATATAATGCACTTCCTAGTGATGTTATCTGCTGGGTGCACTCATACTCCTTGAAGAGCAGATATTGCGCTTCTGAGAGATAAAACCATTCCTTACTTATGTGTATTTGTACTGCGTCTCTTTATGTGACAAGGCTCAATAGTATTTCCAGCGAATACCATTCAAAAAACACATACCTAAGTTTGACGTGTAATTTTGTAATGTAAAATTTGTGTGTTTGTAATTTTTCATGGATATGTTGCTTACCAAGGAGCTATCGGTGGGACTGCTTTGCACTTTAACCTAAAGAGATTCTCAAGCAATTTAAAGCCTTCCCTGGACAATATTAATGAAGCGTATGTGTGGCAGGAGGGCTGCTCAACCCTAAAGTTTGCTCTAAACCTACAAACATGCACAGCACAATAAATATACAAAAAAGGGGAGCGCACAACATAAAAAGGCATTAACATTCAGATTCTAAGATGTATACTGTAAATATACAGTATGTATAATAATAGAACCATTTATGTACTCCTAAAGCCAATAAGCTCTCATAAGAATGCAGCATAATTAAATCCCTCATTTGGACCAATAAGAGTTAGCATTTTTTTTTTTTATCTAATACTTTTGTACCCAACAACATTCATGTAACGATATATTACCTATTGCACATCATCCCTGTATCTAATGTGTATACAGCGAAAAAAAAATTACAAACTTTCTATAAATCATAAGTAAAACATAATTATATGAATATGCTAATTTCATTAATATTTTATTTAATAACTATATTACTACTAGAAATATGATCTAATTTACCTTAGAAACACAGTAGAATAATCCTTTGATCTTCCTTAAATACCATATGAATTAATTAATTATTGCTAATCAGAGATTACACTCCAGTCCCTGAAAATCAAACACTGATTTTTTAACTCCTGTACTGTTGTTTTTATTATTATTAAAAAATATACACTTCAAATTATTTAATAAACAAAATATTCTTTATTTTTGTATTTATAATAATGTAGTTCTTAATTTTACACAGAGCTCCTTAACAAGAAGTTTACAGTGTTTGGGGAATTCATAAGCACATAACCCACTGAAAATATGTATATTATCTAACTAGATGTTTACACACTGCTAATTGATGATACATAGATGGTGTGTGCGAGACTGTGGTACAAGCACTCAGTGCTTGTAACAATGTTTTAACCACACAATGTAACCAATCACAAATACAATAACCAATCACACAGCGCCGAGGCTTGTCTCAATAACAGGACGAGACTCGTAGTGAGGTAAAACAGGGAGTCTTTATTTGGGAAACACACAGGCTTATATACTGTCCAACACAGGAAAAGGCCATAAATCATGTCCACATAACCCCGGCCTGCCCAGACAGTCCGGCGCCATACTCTGGCCACTGAGCCCCGCAAGGCCCTTACAACCATAAACCATCATTTTCGGGGTGATCCTGATGGAGCGGCAGCAATCCCGATGGATAGCTCGGGGTCCTGAGGATATCCTGTCCAAAAAGCATTGTGATCGGTCGAAGGGACCCCGAGGGGCAGCAGTTCAAAGTTCCGCCAGGACGAACCGCGAGGTAGCCGGGTGCAGGTTCCATAACCGCACCGGCTAACCCTGCTCTCCTGGAAGTCCTGTCGGCCGGGAATATACAGGCAGCTCCTTCCCCGGACCGCCTGTATATTCCCGGCCGATGTTGTCCGGGTTATACAGGGTTAAAATTCTGGGGGCAGGGCATGTGGCACATGGATAGGGTAGGACATGAGGGAGAATAAAGTATATACAAATACACACCACATATGGGGAAAATACGTAAATCACCAATAATCAATATATCCACACATTTTAACCCCGGAGGGTCACAACCACTACTACAGACGGGGCCGATTAACCCGGTGCCGTCACAGAGTCTATCCGTACTGTCGCCAGGGATTGGCAGGGAAAAGAAGCTCTTGGTAAGTAGAACTTCCTGTTTCAAGAACTGAAACGCACTGCACGCATGCACACAGTCCAATGCCTAATTTTGTCACCAATACAGTATTTACAGTATTCAGTGAACTACTGTTTTGTGTTGTCCACAAACTAGAGGTTTGCTGGTGGCGTAAATGTGCAACTTAAACTCTCATGTCTTAAACTCTACTCAGAAACAGTATTTCAAGAACTAACACATTGTTCGTAAGCACAGTCAAATGGCTAATTTTGTCAGCCTCAGCACTGTAACTGTCGTTGACTTTCTCTTGTAAATGCTGACTGGCCAGAAAGAAATAAGTAAAGAAAAAACCCAAATATTGTTGGACCTGTCAATCACAGCCATAACCATCAAATAGACCATCCCCGTTGATTTTTGGGCAACTTCTACTTATCAGTCATTCATATTCACTGTCCTACACACAGTCCCTCATCAAAGAGCACCCAAACTGGTTGTAATGGCGCCAAAACATGGCAAGCTAATTAACAAATCTTAACAAAACTTTTATGTGTTTTGTTGGGCATCCTTCTCATTGGAGATTTGTACAACTTTGCCAATTTCTTAAAAATAATGTTTGTATAAATACAAATGCACAAATCTACTTTTTTTTAGAAATTACTTATGCTACCAGTCTGATTCAATTAAATATATGAAATTGAATGTAAGTAAGCAAATCTCTGAATAAGGATTTGAACAGATCCTAGAATTTACAATATAAAAGTCACTGGCTTTATTTAGCTGCCATTAGAGAGGATCAAAGAGGCATTTACAGACAAGTGTTTTTAAGTATTGTGACAGAGACCCATACTCTAACTGAGCTTCTCTTCTAAAGAGATCTTCATGGCCACTCAAGTCAAGACTTAGTATGAGGTGCAAACAGAAGTAGGTTTATTGAGAACAGTACAGGTATTCATACACAAACACATTCAGATAAGGAGTATAATAATATAATCTACCAGACAGACTGGTGCCTCCATACAATTCTCATGGCCAGCAATGCCCATTATTTTGGGGTGATACTGAAGCAGCGGCAGCAATCCCAGGCTACCAATGAAGAGCCCATCGTCCAAGGATGTTTTGTTCCAAAAAGCAACTTGATCCATCTTCGGGACCCTAAGCAACAGCATTGGGAATGTTCCTGGAATAGTCCATAAAGTAGCCAGACCAGAGTTTCAGAGCCATGGCTGGGTAAACCCCCATTCTAATGTTGGGTAGTAAAACCAGGTTTCCCAAATGAGCTTACCTCTCAGTAACCACCCCCGATTCTGACCCAACACGCATACAGCGTAAACCTAAAAGAAGGACATGGTAGGGCAACGGATGTCCGTAGAGACTCAGTTCCAAAGCTTGTGGGCATCACTGTGGTTCCTAGCCGCTGCACAGTTCCATAGATTTAAGTCAATGCATGGAGCATTTCTTGCCACGTAGAGCCCCCTCCATAGCTGGCAAGTCCATGGAAGTCTGGCTAAGGAAGACCAGATTGGGTTTTCCAGTGACCCTGTGCCTCCAATGAGCCTAGGGTGATTTAGACATAAGAGGGGACTGGGCAGGCAGGGAGTCTCCCCATAAATCCATCACGGTCCCCCCTCAAACCTCCTCAGCCTCAAGGGGTTAACATGACAAGCGTATTTTCATTTTCCTGTTTCATATACCACAGTGTGGTCATATATTGTAGTTCATATCAGTGATTTTGAAAACACTATTCGCCAAAGGGATACATGGTGAAGTCCCAACAAATATTGGTTAGTAAACTTTAATGACCAGTTTGTCTTTTGATCTGTGCATTACCCCTTAATTCTGCAAGCAGTCTTTATATACTCTACAGATCTCAAATATCCCATCAAACTTCAAAAAGTCCAATACATGACAAGAAAGGTATAGGTCTTCTAGATGATAGAAAAACACATATAAAAAATGTAAACAAACTCTAATTCAGAACATATTGGCTGCATGTGACTGAAGATGCACCTCTCTCTCTGTGATGGTTTGTACCATTTTGGTACTGGCATGGCAATGAATAGCAGGGGCCATTTTGTTTATTGGAAGCACTTATTTTGCACTTATATACATATATCTTTAAATGAATAAAAAACAAAGAGCACAAGTGATGATGCAAATAACTGGGAATATGAAACTTTGGTTAACTGTTGTCAGAACTAGTCCCCTTTAAGGATATATGTATTTTTTATATACTGTATGTGTAAATGCAGGGTTGAGCCTATTTTACCCCTGGTTCCTGAGTTGTGGATTTTTTGGTGTCATACACTTTAGCACCATACACTAACATACACTGACTTTACCACTATACACTATGACACACTCACTCTAACACCATACAGTAACACAAATAGACTAACACACAAACACTTAAACACAAGTACACACTCTCTCTTTAGTTGTTATGCTACGACTGCTGAACACCTCAATTTCAGGGGGTTTGAATGAAAACATTCTAATTATTGTAAAGTATGATTCCTTTATATTATCCTAAGATTATTATTATTGTTATTATTTATTGATTTACAGGAGAATAGAAGGGTGGCACAAGAGAAAAGAAGAGAGAAAGGTAGAATTCAAGTGAGGAGAAAAAAGGGAGAGACGCATACAAACTCTAACACACCCAGACACTCACACCAACACAGCCAGACATTACACTACTGCAAACGCACTAATACACCCAGACATACACTAACATACCCAAAAACAGACACTAACACAGCCAGACACTAACACAGTAACACACGTGTTAACCTACCCATACACACACACTAGTATACCTAGACACTGACATTAACGCACCCACACTCACACTAACACATACCCAGACACTCTCGCTAATCAGAAATTTGCACACTTCTCTGTGAAGGCTTAGCCTGTCTTCAATGCAGCTTTCACACAAATAATTCTATTATACATGACCTTGCTGAACCCTGCCTGCCCTACCAGCCCAGCAGTTTCAGGGACAAAAGATGTAAATCCGTAATTTGGGATTTACCTCTTTATTCTAGGACAGGTGGCAACCTGTTCAACTGAATTTATTTCACTCCAGCACAACCCAAGTAGAAAAAAAGTCTTAAAACGTACATTGAAAATCTAACACTAAATTTTTCCATAGCCATCGACTTCATTGACCGCATCACACTTACTTTATATGGTTTACACTATTATTATACCATTTTATATAAAAAAAGCCACTTCCATTACAGTTGCTATTTAATGCTGTGTCTATAATATAGACCCATCAACAGAATAGCTATTCATCTTGCTGGGAATATCGGGAGGCCATTTTAGCTCATTCTTATCTTTTTCTACATACTAAAGTCCTACAATAAAAAGGCTTCTGTTATCTCTTTGCAATCATTTTCAATTGACCCAATTTTATACTTTATAAAGATGCTTGATTGTACCATAAAAACGCACAGCTTGTCCCCAAATACAAATGCGCTCATACAAATCAATTGGAAACAACACTTTACAACTGAAGCCAAAAGAGAAGAACAGAGTTCAACATATAATTTAAATGTCTAGATAATTAAGAAGAAAAGTATCTAGACATTGAATGCAACATGCATCATTATTCTGGCTAAATATAGCCAACAGTACAACAATCCAGGATCAAGCTGAAAGGTGAGATTTCAAATGAGATGTTTGGTATAAAAAAGATGAATACACAGGAAATTACCCTTTCTTACCAAGATCCTATCCCAGAATTCAAATTAAATATTTGTGAAAAAAACAACACCTCGGTACTATATATGTGTGTAAGAGAATATGTTTTGTGCATTTGTTCCAAGATAAACTATTATTTTTAAGATGTCCACTGGCTGAAACCCTGGAGCTAGAGAATACCCTACACAGGGACCTACTTTACTTGCTACATGTTGTCAGCAAGGAAATGAAACGGGCATGACGCATCGTTGAATTGAGTTGAAACTGAAGCTCTCCTGACAACTCCAACTTTAGTTACTCTATTACAATAACTCACTGCTCACTGTTTAGTAAATACACCCTTTCTGGGGATGAAAGACAGGGCAAACACAGAACTAAAGTAATGTGGCAGAACCAGACATTGCCTACTATGTATAATTTAAGTAGAATTGGGTAATCCTATTCAAATAAGGTAAGGCAAGGCTTTACTTTTAAACATTTTACAAATTTCACATTTTCTGGAAAACTGTTCTTACACAGATGTCAAAATTAACTACAACTTGCACAAGACTGTACATTGTTAAGTAGGTTTCCAAACACGCCTACTGCTACGGAGACATGTAATAATTGTAACTGAAAGGTATTGTTCATATAAAAGACACCCTTCAGAATGCCTCTGTGTAGAATAAAATATCACCCTTAATACCTAAGATGTACAATTGCAGTCATGTTAAGAATTCAGAGTTAGCAAACCTCATGATCATTTAAATAAATACGCATTTAAACCAAAAGAAAATCTGGGTGTTTATAATGCCTACAAAAATAGTTATTTGCAAATCAAAAAAAAACTGAGACCTAAAAAACTAAACTAAATTCCTTAAAACATCAAATTAATATAGGTAGTGAATAACACATGCAAAGAAACAGGGTCTCTAAACGCTTAGGATACACACATACTCATTGACAATCCTACCAATAGTCTTGACCATAGGGTCGCCAGTGAACGGCTCACTTAATCGTTTGAGTACAAATAATGAAATTAAATGTGTCATGTATCTGGCAAGACTCTTCCTACTTACAGTGTATCACTAACTTCAGCTGTGAATATAGCAGAGACTGGTTCCACTTGAAATCACTAACTCGTTCCAAAGAAGCTATGGTCTGATCAAGAAGGAGAGAATCCCTATCATCACAGAAACTAAACCTAAACTTAAGGATAAAAAAAAATGAAAGGTGACGTGCATTTTGCCAAGGCTTTGCTCCGCTTTATTAGGGGTACTAAAAAATTCCTGGCAAAAGACACGGGATATTTAAATCCACAGGTCACCTCCCATTGGATTTATGTAGGGTGCTTGGTCATGATGGTTGGTTTTGTCATCACCTTACACAGCCAATCGGCATAACCTGCCTCCATTGACAGCAAGGACTATAGGGAAGAGGGTAAGCATCGTCAGTAGATGTTCTGTTTCATTTGATTCTATTTGTAGGGTAGAGTAATCAGTAATCAGTAGAGTTTTTTATCAGTCAGCTGTTTTTTTCTCCTTTGTTTAGAATTAAGTATGGTGTTAGATATGTGGACTATAAACAGATAAGTTGTTAATGTTCATTTCTATTTATTTATACTACATGGAAGTATGAACACCTAGCTGTACAAATATGTCAGGACCCGGGCGAGAAGGTCAGGTAGGAGCCCATGTGCAGGGGATACTGGGGAGTCTGTCTGTACCCCTTTATGCATATTGATGGGTAGGTAGGTACAGACAGATTAGCAGGACCAGAAAACGGAATAGAAGGGAGCTGGGGCAGAGACAGGGGAGCTGAGGCAAGGCGGACGTCAGGTAAGTCCACTGGCAGGCGGACGGCAGGTACAGGCTCGGGTACAGGCACAGGCTCGGGGACAGGCACACTGGCAGGTAAGCCCAATGACAGGGTGGACGGGAACAAATGCCCACTGGCAGGGCGGACAGGAACGGAGACCCACTGGCTGGGCGGACAGGAACGGAGCAATACAGGGCCGGGTGCAGGTAAAAGTTCAGGCACAGGTACCGGTATTGGCGCGGGTACAGGCTTGGGTACGGGCTCAGGCATGGGCTCAGAGCAAAGCAGTCCTCAAACATCAATGCCAAGGCCCTGACTGAAGGGCAGGGCAGGTCTTATAAAAGCAGGGCTTCACTCAGGTAATGAGGCGCAGCTGTACCTGATAATGAGATTCTGAGCACTCCAGAGGGAGGAGGGTGGCCGCTAGGGGTATCAGATGGATATGCCTGATGTATAATGAAGCCATGGTTCAGGCAGCGAAAAGTGGACCTTGACAAAATATATATTAAGTGATATTCCTCCAGCGTGGGTGTCATTGTGGAATGAACATAGTTGTGCTTTTTGATGATATCATAAATATTAAGTAACAATACTCAGTCTTCATAACATATACTTTATACACTTAAGTGATTAGTAACATTAAAGGACTGCTAGATAATGTATTAAATCTCATCAGACTGTTGAAATGAGCACTTTATCACTAATGGATACTGAATTAATAAGGGGATAACATCAAGAACTAATACGATCATCACACTATCAAACTTGAGGGTCCCGTACACTGTGTCTCATAACAAGAGAGTACGAATGACAGAATACATGTGCGCTCCCATATCTATTCTTTTTTTATTCAATTGGTGACCATGTTATCAAGTTGAGCAATCTACGGATGAGGCTTAATTCTCGTATTTAACCTCTTCCTACACATCTCCTCTGTCTAGGAATGCAGGTTATGCCGATTGGCTGTGTGAGGTAATGACAATACAAACTGTCACAACCAAGCCCCCTATGTCCATCCAATGAGAGGGGAGCTGTGGATTTAAATATCCTGTGGATTTAAATATCCTGTGGATTTTGCCAGGAATTTTTTTGCCAGCTCATTCATGGCGCCCATATCTTTCTAAATGTAGGCACTGAACCCTGAAGCTTCTGGAAAATTATATTCAAAGTTATGTATTTCAATAAGGGACTCCAACACTCTTTTATGTATGGTCCTAGATAACTTCCAGTTTCTAGAGAGCGACATCAGGGTAGGAGTAAACGTTGGGGCTGTTATCTCTTACATGGGCTTGAAAATCAGGTCCCACAGGGCTTCTACAGCCAGGCATTTCCAATACACGCGCATCATTGTTCCTCCTGCAATACCTCCAACACATCCATTCCGTATTCAGCTTTGATTTCTGTATCCTCGTCAGTACCAGATACTATCTATAAAAAACCTTTGCTATTTGGCATTCTGTACAACAATCACCCGCTGTTTCTCCTGGAAAGTTATTCGTAGTTCTGCTTCCTATTGGACCATAAAATAAAGTTTTTTATTAGATTCAACAAGGTAGTGTAGCATACTGTCAGGAGCTTAGTTTGCTTTGTATGGTGATTCCAGTCTGGGATGAAATTCCTTTGCGTCAATAGTGTGCATCACCCAAAAAAAGATTATTTGAAAAACAGAAATCACTCAAATAGTAGATGATAAACATTCAAATAAACTTTGAGCAAAACCATTTGAGGAAGCCCACGGGCGAAACGCGCATCAGAGGATTCACAGAGACACTTAAATAGAGTATATTTTATGATAGTGTTGTAATTTATGTAATAAAGTATTTATTTTACATTTTACATCACCTTTTATATTATATTTATATACATATACTCCATACACTCTGCTGGATCCACTCGGCTGTCCATCACCTTAAAGTGGGAGTACTGCCCTAAGTCAGTACAGTGTTCTTTATCCCTGGAGCCAGGTTACCGGCTCTAGGCAAGGTGAGACGCTAACTGTAGCCACCTTTTTCTGTTCCATTTCTGATGTGTTGCAATACTGCTCTATGCGATTTTATCCATTTGTAGATATCTCCATTCAAGTACAGTTGGGTGTGTGATCCCTCATCATACCAGGCGTTGATGATTTGAGTCAATCTTTGTCTGACTCATCAGAATGTGAGTTTTTTATACATTTTTTTTATAAATTCGCTATATTTTATCATACAGAGTGCACTATTATTATAATTTTTTTTCTTGTCATTTTTTCATGTCATTTATTCTACATAACCCATTGGGGTGAGTTACATTTATATTTACTTCTGTTGCGCTGTTCACTGTTGGTGGGTTGTTGAAGTGTGGGAGAGTGGGATTCCCACAGAGTGTTGTAGGGCATGTGCACTTTTACCTATTGTTTTTTCAGTTTTGTATGATTGTAGATCCAGAGTTGCTATTGTAGTAGGAGACTTTAGAGTAGTCTTCCAACAGATCCACAAGTGGTGGGATAGAGTTTTGTGGATATGGGAAAGCCACTATAACGTCTGCTAATGGGCCAATTTTGTGTTCCTGGTGAGACAGTTTTAGATGTGGCTTCTCATTCCCGCCACCAGTGGTTCTAAAGTCAGGACAAAAATTATAGGCAATAATGGACACGTACCTGACAGGTACCATTGATAAGCTTGCTGATGCCATTTTAATTCAGTAGCAGCCAGAAATAGATGAGATTTAGACATGTCAGACAGACGGTGGCAGTGTTAGTGTTAGACAGAGCTGAAACAGAGGTTCCTTTACAATACTACAACTAGTGTAAGTATACTTCTAGTGCAGAAAATCTTTTGGGTAAGCTGTATGACTACTAATATTGCATTTAACTAACACTTTTACATTTAATTGATTTTTTTTTTTTGGTCTCTTTTCAAAGTTAAAATGAAAAGCTATTTCCTGAAGTACTGTTGCTGAGTTGTGTTTCGGTACTGTATTTGCTGTACAAGCAAAACCTCATATTTATGTAAAGCACAAAATAAATAAGAAATATTAAGCAGGCAGGTCAGGGTGCTGGACTATGTACATGCAGTGTGTCGTTTCTTGAAATACTTTTCCTCAGTTGTCTTTCAGGTATACACTTAAACTTTAACCCCTTAATGACAAAGCCCGTACATGTACGGGCTCAAAAAACATTGTTTTCAATGGGTTTAGGGACCGCCCATTGTCCTTAAGGGGATAAACATACCCTCATATTTTTGTAAAGCACAAAATAAATAAGAAAACATCGTCCCCAAAGTAGGCAGACAGGTCAGGGCACTAAACTACATGCACAGTGTCATTTCTTGAAATGCTGTTCCTGAGTTGTGTTGACAATCAAAGTTATATATTTTCAGATCCTAGAGCAGCAGCTAGTTCTTCATTCCATGTCCTCTGAGCAGAGCATTGAGGTGAACGGCCATTTATGGTCCAGGTGATGGCAGTCCTGAAGTTCAGGGATATGACCTTGCTCCCTAGTGCTCCTGCTACCACACTATAACCTTAGCCTTCTTATTCTAAAAGATCAATACATAAGAATAGTCAAATTTTTGGAGAAATACAGTTTCAAATCATGTGGCTGGATGTGTCTGTCTGCAAGTGCTTGCCCAGGGCTCTACTGCTGCTGCTGCCAGGGCCAGACTGGGAATGAAAACCAACCCTGGAAATAACTGAATACTTGTCCCATAATTCATAGCTTCATTGTTGCTATGTGTGGGGTTCTGGTCCAATTTTTGTTTGTTCAGAATAGGGAAACAATATGCATTTATAAGATGGCTATTAAAAGCAGTTTAAGTAGACTTGTGCATTCTGATGGCGAACCTACGGATTTCCGCTCCCGGAATGACTGTATTGGTCTCTCGCACGGCCCTTTAATTTCCGACGGCGGAACTTGGCCTGGGCCCATTCCAAGAGTTAAAAGTCCAAATGAACGACCAGTGGTCTCCCCCGGCCAAGTTGCGGAACCAGGATTTTAAAAGTCTGTACAAGCAGGTGCACCTGCTGGCCACCAATAGAGTTGCTCTTACGGACCTTTAAAATCCTGCCGCCAAAGCTGCGTAGTGTGTACCACGTTAACCCCGTATTAACCCCTTCTACAAAAAACGGCAAAAAATGAACACAAAGAATGTACACGAATATTTGTGGAATACGAGGATTTTTTCCCCCACGAAGACGAACACGAAAAGTTGGCCGGTGCCCAAGTCTAGTTCTTAGTGGCCAATGACATCATGTAATGGGTTGGGATCATCTGGAAGCGTGCTGGTATAGTCCAAATGATGCTAAATAAAGTATGAAATTAACCATTTTCAAGGTTACTTAAATTACTGAAACAATGTTATAAAACACATAAATCACTTTCACAGTAGATGATAAAAAGGCAAATAACTTTTAGCTCTCCTAAAAAAAGTGCAAAATTATTTTACTATACCATCTTCAAGACAGTTTAAATTATTCTTTAGAGGGAAACGTGCAAAACATTTGTTAACCAATAATTTTATAACAATCCTAAAAACCATTTAATGTTCAAAATATTTTTCTAAGCTTTATTGCAACAGGCCAAAAACATTTATAGGTCAAAATACGAAAATATCTTTGGCATGTCATAAAGAAGGAATGCATCGTAAACAAACAGATCAACTGAATATCATATGCAAACCCCAAATTGCAGGTATAGATCAAATGAGAAGAATACTGATCAGCAGAAATGCCTATAACATTTTTTCTTAACCCCTTAATGACAAACACCGTACATGTACGGGCTCAAAATGCATTGTTTTCATTCGGTTTAGGGACCGCCCATTGTCCTTAAGGGGTTAAATATCCTAACATGATACAGTCAGTAGTGGGATTCAATTTTTTTAGTAAAAACACTGAGCTTTCTTACTAAAAGATAAAAACCTAGATGAAAATTACCTTACTTAAAAAATAAGTCGCTGAATCTTTATTCTTTGTTCATTGTTAGAAGTGGATTTTGAATCATATCTTGGTGTCCGTTCAGTGGGATCTTCATTCGAAATAGCCAATTGTTTGAATTTCTTTAAATAATATAGTAGAAACTTCTTCATTATTGAGGCTGAGCCTAAAAAATTACATTTTAAAATAATTACTATTAACTGTACTGCTAAAATGTTTAATATTTGTCAAATATAAATAAATGAGTCTAATATAAATGGGAATGGCATACTTACAATTGTGATTACTATATATATATATCTATATATATATCTATATATATATATAGATAATGTAAAAGGGTGGAGCCGTATTAGTCCAGTAGACACGATGTCAAAAAATAGAGTATTGCAGAGTATGCGGTGATACCTTTTTTATTGGACTAACATAATATTAAAAAGACAAGCTTTCGAGAGTTATCCTCCCTTCATCAGGTCTAAAGCAATACTAATCAACATGATAGAGGTTACAACTTAAAACAAGTGATGGTGTAAGAGAAGGGGGGTGGTTGAGTGGGGTGTCGTAAATAATAGGTCTGGAGGTGAGAAATGCAGAGAGGTAGAGAGATAACCCAGGGACAGAACAAATAAACTTAGGGAAACCAATAACCACAGTAAAACATCAAAGATAACAGCAATTAGACATTGGATGACTCGATGAAGTTCATATGAAGTTCTGGTAGTGTGTAAGGAAACCAGAATCCACATTAAGTCCCTCTTTTATGGTGTTGAAATGTGTAATCATTTTCATCTCAAATGTTTTTCTTTCCTGAGAGTCTCTGAAATTTCCTTTGAGTACTTTAATTTTTAGGTTTTGGATGGAGTGATTGTTCTGTGTGAAATGATGTCCTACCGGGGTGCAATATTTTTCTTCCTCATGGTTTTTGATGGAGCTTCGGTGCAGGTTCATTCTAAGGTGCAGCTTAAGCCCAGTTTCTCCAATGTAGCACCCTTTGTCACATGCAGAGCATGTGATACATGATACAATGTGTGACTTTAACATCTTCACATCAATACTTCACCTCAGTACTTCACTTGAATATCAGTTCATAGGTAAAAATACTTGAATGGAACATCAATATTGGTTTATCACTTCTAAAAGATATATGTACACCAGTGGCCATAAACATGAGATTGCACACACAATGTTTAACCCCTTCGTGACAATGGCTGATTTTATATTTTGTACCCTTCCTGACAATGGCCGTTTTAACATTTCTGCGCTGCTCGTGTTTAGCTGTAATTTTCTTCTTTCCCGTTTACTGAACCCACACAAGTTATATATTGTTTTCAGGACAAGAAGGGCTTTCTTCATGACATTGTTTTGTTTGTATCATATTATTTACTATTAAATATTTAAAAAAGTATAAAATATGGTGATACATTTAGAAAAAAATTACTTTTAGTTGAAAAATCTTTTACTCATCTATAAAAAGTAATTAAAAAAACCTGCTAAATAGATACTATTCATCCTGAGTTTAGAAATACCCAACGTTTTTATGGTTTTTTTTTTGCTTTTTTCTGCACTTTATGGGGCTATGGGGAATTTTCAAATCTGGTAATTCTTCGACCATGTGCCATTTCGGGTATCTTTGAAACCGAGCAATGCAATTTACCCCATCAAATCATATATTTTTTAAAACAACACACCTCAGGGTATTTCAAATGCTGGTATTTTAACTCCTTCCATGCACTAATTCTACCACCAGTCTTTGTCAAACTTTGTGGTAGTCATTTTTTTATACACGCATTTTACTTTAGGTATGAATTCACAGGTTCTCGTATATGTCACTATCATAAAACACCCCAATATGTGTTCTGGCTGGGGGAAAAAGGGCCACATTTGGGGCATGCACATTTTTCAATGTTTAACTTTGGCATTTGGTGATCCACTGCCCATGCCCTATTTGGTACATCTTTGAGCCGGGCCATTTCAGTGTGCCCAATAACACCATATATTTTTGAAAACTAGACACCCCAGGGTATTTCAATTGCTGGTATTTTAACTTTTTTGCATGCACACATTTTACCACCAGCATTTTTTCAAAGTTTGCAGTAGTATGTTTTGTGTGTATACCCCACATGTATGGGTTTTTTGGGGAACTAAAAGGCTACATTTGGGACGTGTGCATTTTTCTAATTGAAAATTAGATGTGTGGCCATCCTTCCCCCCGTGTTAATTGGGACATTGTTGAACCCAGCCAATTCAATTTACCCAATCAAATCATACATTTTTAAAAAATAGACACCCCATGGGCATTTAATATGCCAGTATTTTAACTCTTTCCATGCGAGAATTGTTTTAAGCTAATGTGCTAATTTGAGGACTTGCTCACGAAAATATTTTTTATATATGTATATATATAACACAAACAGCTAATTAGCTAATCAAGTAACAGCAACTCAATGCTTTTAGGCATGTAGACTTGCTGAAGTTCAAACTGAGCATCCGAATGGAAAGAAAGGGATTTAAGTGACTTTGAACGTGGCATGGTTGTTGGTGCCAGACAGGCTAGTCTGAGTACCGTATTTGCTCGATTATAAGACGACCCTGATTATAAGACGACCCCCCAAAATCTGAATATTAATTTATGAAAAAAAGAAAAAAGCCTGAATATAAGACGACCTTATAGGACCCTGAGGCTTGCCACTCTGCCTCAGAAATGCCTTATTCCCCCTATATGCCACTGTGCCCCATGATATGCCTTTTAACCCTCTATATGCCACTGTGCCCGATGATATGCCTTTTGACCCTCTATGTGCCACTCTGCCTCCAGAATTGCCTTATACCCCTATATGCCACTCTGGCATTTAGGGGGTTAAAAGGCATATTATGGGGCAGAGTGGCATATAGGGAAGTATAAGGCATTTCAGGAGGCAGAGTGGCGTATAGAGGGTTAAAAGGCATTTCTCGAGGCAGAGTGACGTATAGAGGGTTAAAAGGCATTTCTTGAGGCAGAGTGGCATTAAGGGGGTTAAAAGGCAATTTATAGAGCACTCTGCCTTCAGAAATGCCTAATTCCCCCCATTTAACACTCACCCTCCCTCCTCCAAACTTACCGGTGTTTCTGAGTCCCCGGTGCGTAGTCAGGTCAGCATGTAGAGCTCTACGCGATTCGCGTAGACAACTTCCGCTGCGGCTGGGAGGAGGTGCAGTCAGCAGCGGGGGTTGTCTGCGTCCATCGCGCAGACCTTCCCCGGCTGTCAGAGTTCCCCGGCTGCCCCGGTGCGGGGAACTCTGATCTCTGACAGCCGGGGGAAGGTCTGCACGGTCCCTAAACCCATTGAAAACAATGCATTTTGAGCCCGTACATGTACGGGCTTTGTCATTAAGGGGTTAAACAGTACAAGGAGTAATTTACATACAATAAGACAAAACAAACCACACAAAGTTCTCCATCAGGTCCTCTCTTTGAAGATGGTGTCCAAATCTATGAGTCTAGGAGGTGGCAGGGACCTACATCATTGAAACTATTGCTCAGTTTCATTTCTAGATGAAGAAAAGCCTCCAAATTGTCTGAAAATCCTTGCAATACAGGCTTTTCCTCTTCATATTCCTTTTTTAGCACCTATGATTCCTGCAAATGTGCACACTGTGTATCCATGTGGCACTCAGCAGGATAACAAAGATTTTTTTTTAAGTGTTCATTTTAGTTGCCTGTCATTTTTTTTTGAACCGTGTATCCAAGCACACAGAACAATAAAATAGTGTTCTTGCTAAAAAGCCCTGTCAAGGCTTGTTATTTTTGAATTGTTTATTTGTTGCCTGCTATTGCCTTTGAGGAGTCACATAAAGATGAAAACCATCACTTTGCTGGGTGTAGGTAGAAAAACAAAAAGGAAATACATATCAGTCTGCTCACTGAGCATAGGACTGTGCAATCACATATTGTCATTGTATATAAAGGCCTTAGGCAGTGAATAGTAAATGTAAAATTGTACACTCATTACATTCAGTCTATGGACGTAGAAACAGCTTAGATAACATCAGTCAATACACTCCATTTGACACAATCTAGAAAATAAATAATTAATGTTATAAATGAATTATTTTTGTTTATGCGACTCAATAAATAGAAATGAATGCAAACAAACAAAACTAAGTGTAAACAAAATGCAGCAGTTCTTGGGGAGGGCACTCTTTATGATTGAAAAATTCAATTTGTTTCGTTTTATTTAGTTTAAAAGGATTGTGAATAAATGCCATTTACCTTCAATACAACACACAAACACATAATATTTAGATTTATAGAAACCGGCATTATTGAAATACATTATGAAATAACTGTTTTATACTGCCTGATCATTTTCTACTATAAAGATATATAGAAATAAAATCACTCAATAGGTGTAGCAAACACAGAGCAAATATAAATATACAAATAAATAAAGCAAATTGATCAAACAATCAAATCAAGTATAATAAGGCATTTAGCTTATCAATATAGTTACAAGTTTAGTTTTTTTTAACAAAAAAAGAGTAACCGGTTTCATAGCCTGTTTAAAAAAGCTTTGTCAGACACATCAAAAGTTCCAGTAAAAGGAGAGATGCTGTTTTGGGTCTCTCGTACACTGCTTATGGAGAAAGTACTGTCTGCCACTAAATGTCCACTCGCTATCAACAAGTTTTCTGTGTGTGCAGCGTATATAGTATACAGTATGTGAGGTCTCAGCCAGCGGAACAATTTGCAATCCTGCCTACGCGTTTTGTAGCGCATGTCTACTTCCTTAGGGGCATACACTGCGATTGGAAAATAGTTAATGCAATAAATGTGTGAATCACCATAAAAAACAGTAATCTATGAAAAATTAATTGAGTTGAGATTATAAATTAATTCAGAAGTTCTATGATATACATATCAAAATTAAGAAACTTGCAAAATGCTTTCTAATAATAATATATACGTGCAACCATAAGGTCTGTGATTTCAAAGAAACATTTTCTATCTATTAGGAAATAATTTAAGGAATATGCTACTATTATAATAGAATTGGAAGTGTGGCAAACATGTCTAGCCGACAATCCCCTCTCACAATTTACACTATCCAAAAAGAATACAACAAAAAAGGAGATTGAGAAAAGAAATAGAGAGGAAGATACCAGGACCATATACCTATCACCTAAAAAAAAAAGGAGATTTGGTAAATATCTTTAACCTTTGAATTTAGTTCTAAGTAAAGAACAAAAACAAGTGCTGGGTAAGGGTTTAAAATGTGGCCACTCCCTTAGACCCTCCCCATTTAATGCTTATATTGGTGTACACAAATTAATAAAAAAATTAACTGAGAAAATATTTCCGTGAGAACAATAGGACAGTTGACATCACTAACCTCCACTTAAAATCAGGTTTCTCTCCTAAGGCAAAGAAGGCACTTAACACTTTCCAAAAATTGGTTGATAAAGATATTAAAAATCTTGATCAAACCATGGATAAAACGAAACATAGAGACAATCTAACAGAAATACAAAAATAATAGTGCAGTGTGTCTGTATATAGAGATAGATAGTATATATATCCTACAGAGTGCATACTCACAATTTAAACAGCCTTTAAAAAAAGCGCTCCTGAAAATCACACGACTGTGCCCTTAAGGCGGCACTTCACCTAAACGTCTCTCTGTGGTTTTTTCCTCCCTTGTTTCGAGCCATAAAATTTCCTGGCTCTGAGTGTTGTGGCTTGTGCTTAATATAGGGTAGGCAGACCCTTCTTTGAAGCAGGTAGCAGCTGTAGCACACCAAATGTTTGGAAATCCCAGGATGCAGTAAAATCACATTTATTTTGTAAACTTATGTTAAAATCAACCCAACAAAGTCCTCCTGGAGGACTACCAGGACTTTTAAAGTACACACTATTTTTTTCATTGTATACTTTGTTGGGTTGATTGAGTTACAAACCGTAGTGTGGTTTTAGACAGTGACTGATTTGCTGTGGAAATTACTGTATCTTTGAATGCACTAATAGGCATATTCTTAATGCTCAGCATTTGCTTCATCAATGGCATGTCATTTTTGGTACCAAAAAGTACCTCATCAAATTTTTGATAAACCATTCCACAGTTCCTACTTCTCTCCACGGGGATCTCATTTCCTTATTTTGACTGTCTTTTGTGGCTGACACATTCATGAATGTTGAGTGATTATAATTTGAAAGACCGTCAAAGAAATGGTGCAAGCTGCTGCTCTAAAACACTACAATTTATCATCTGTCAAATGTGCCAGTATGCATACGGCAGATAGCCAAAGTTAAAGTAAGAGTAGAGTGGAACGTGATAATCTACAATCAGATGAGCTTGTTTAAAAGATAACAAGCATAAGTTCTTCCCAACTTGCTCGTCTTAAATGATCGCAAATAAATAGGAACACATTTTTGCTCTAACTTATTCTTCAGTTGCCCCATACTAACATACTAATGTTTGGCATAACAACATGAAATGAGATCTAATAGCCAGTTTTGTTGCAAACCTGACTTAAGTGCTGGAAAGTGGACAGCTCCTAAAATAACTATTATATATAACTTTATATTCAAGGCGTACCGCTAAATGCCTAAGGCTTATGAAGGTACCAAAAAAGGGCGAGAGACGGGGGTTGTTTGAGAAAGGAGGGTAGCAAGAATATTGAAATAAAGAGAGAGAATGAATGGATTAATATGTGAATGCATTGTGTGAATGAGTGATAGAATAAATGAATTAATGTGTGGATGGATTGTGTGAATGAGTGAGATAATTAATGGATTTGTGAGAATGCATTAATTAATATGTGTAAATAATTTGTGCGAAAGAGTGAAATAATAAATGATTGTGTAAATGAATGATGTGAATGAAAGTGAATTAGTGAGTGACTGTAAAAGTGTTTGTGTGAATCATAGGTGTATAATTGATTTGTCAAAAAGGCAAGGATGGTATAATCAGGGTGTTTAAGCATTGGGAACCAAGATATCACAGGCAGGGTGTTTATGAGACAAAGATGGCACAGGTAGGGCATATATACCGCCCATCCACTACTGTACCGGCCTTTCTGTCACAATATATATATATATGAAAGAAAGACTGGCCCACCGGGAAACTAGGAGATACGGCCGCACAACCGCCAGGGCCATTTTTCACGCAGGACAAAAGCCTGCAGCAACCACAATTATTATTATTATTTATTGTTTTACATAGCGCCAACAAATTCCGTAGGGCTGTACAATGGGTAGACAGGACATAACAAGTAGTATGTAACATAAGAATTTGACTTACAGAAACAACAAGTGAGGGAGTTAGGGTATATCACACAATAGGAAATAGGTAAAAAGTAAAAGTGCCATTGTTAGGGATGGACCAGCCACACTAGTGTAAGTATTGCAGGAGAGGGACTAAGAAAGGTGAGCTAAAGGAATATGGGAGGGCGTTAATGTGCAATGTTATAAGCGTCCTTAAAGAAGTGCGTCTTGAGGGATTTTTTGAAGGATCGAAGGCAGGAGGAAAGACGGATAGGCCATGGGAAAGGCATTCCAGAGGATAGGGTCAGCCCTGGGGAAATCTTGTAAGCACGCATGAGAGCTAGAAAGAGGAGAGGATAGATATATTGGATGAGCGGAGAGACTGGTTAGGAGTGTATTTAGAGATGAGTGAGGAGATGTAGGTAGGGGAAACACTGTGAAAGGCTTTGAAAGTAAGAGTCAGGATTTTGAAATCCATCCTGAAGCACACAGGCAGCCAGTGAAGACACTGACAGAGGGGAGAGGTGTTAGTAAAGAATTACATTTAAAATCCTGATACTGACATATAAGGCCATCCATAATACTATTCCTCCATACATTTCTGCCCTCGTAAGCAAATACTTTCCTACTCGATCCCTACGTTCTTCTCATGGGCTAAGGCTCTCCTCCTCACTTATCACCTCTTCCTTTTTCCGTCTACAAGATTTCATTCAAGCTGCCCCATATCTCTGGAATCTACTCACAAGGAACCTTCAGCATTCACCCTCCCTCCCAACATTCAAGAAACATCTCAAAACCCACTTCTTCAGAGAAGCATACCATCTTAGCTGCTAGAACTACCTTGTCATTGATACAACCACCACACTACCTCTCACCCTTTTTCTGTGCCTTATGTTTGTCACCCCATTCCCTCAAGATTGTAAGCTTGCGAGCAGGGCTCTCTCCACCTATTGTATCGGCTTGTCTTAGTCTGTCAATTCTTGTCTTGTCATACCCCTTGAATTTATGTATTGTATTAAGCGCTGCATTAACTGTTGGCGCTATATAAATAAAAGATAATAATAATAAAGGTATTATTGTGTTTCTCTACTTCAATCTGCATATTTTATTAAAAAGGATTAGCAGTAGACTTGGGCGCCGGCCAACTCTTCATGTTAATCTTTATGTTCGTCTTCGCGTTCGTCTTCATCTTCGTCTTAGTGGGGGGGGAATCTTCGTATTCATATTCACCCGTTCCTGTGTTCGCTTTGAGTAAATATTCATGTACATTCTTCGTGTTCATTTTTTTTCTTAGTTAAAAGGAGTTAATACAGGGTTAACGC
The DNA here is from genome assembly GCF_027358695.1 of Spea bombifrons. NCBI lineage: Eukaryota > Metazoa > Chordata > Amphibia > Anura > Pelobatidae > Spea > Spea bombifrons. Next base: position 12,205,938 of record NC_071097.1, read on the forward strand.
GGTATGCACTACGCAGCAGCTTTGGCGCCAAGATTTTAAATGTCTATACAAGCAACTCTATTGGTCGCTGGCAGGGGCCTCCTCTGCCATCAACCATTGAAGTGCAGGTGAACTTGATTGCTTGTTGGCAGACGAGCTCCATGCTGGCAACCAATAGAGTTGCTCATACAGACTTTTAAAATTCTAGTGCCGCAACTTGGCTGGGGGAGACCACTGGTCTCAGTAGAATCGCTCGTACGGACCTTTAACTCTTGGAGCGGTGAGACCATGGTCTCCCTAGGCCAAGTTCCGCCATCAGGAGTTAAAGGGCCGTGCGAGTGAGTCTATTGGTCACCTGGCATCAATCAGTCGACGGCGAACCTATGGATTTCCGCTCCCATTAACCCCTGCGATGCTGCGTAGATAAGGTAGGCGAAGACGAAGATTCTTCGTGTTGTGTGTCTTTATCTCTGTATACGTTTTGCCGCCGCCACGTTCATATGTGCGCTATTCGGGCTGAACAACGAAAACGCACCCTTCGTGTTTGTTTTCATGTTCGCCCGAATACAAATGCACAAGTTTAATTAGCAGTAAATTGTGACTTTAGACGTCCTATGTATAATGATTTTTTTGTGTACTGATGTACTCCCTATCCCATCACATAAGATTCTATCCTATATTATCTGCCTAGCACTGATGTCATCGTAATTTCGCCCTGTTTATAGGAGCTACCAAAGCACATACAGAAGAGAGAATTGCCCAGTCAGTAAAAATAAATGGGAGATACAATGGTTTTTTAGGTATATAAATGAGAAAAAGAAAGTAAAACAAGGAGTAGATAGATTAAAAACAAAAGAAGGAAGGTGTGAAGAAGAGGATTAAAGTCTAGCTGACTGCCTCAATTAATATTTCTGTTCAATTTTTAACCGATGAAAATGAAGGAAAGGGACCTCAGTTAGGAAAATATATAGGCAGTGGCTAAGACAGACAAAAAGGGTTGTAGTAAATGTTGTATATTCGGATCAAGGTCTTGTTACCAGTGGGGTACATCAGGGATCTGTACTTGGACCTTATCTTATAATAAGACCTCAAATAGAAGTCTGACTATAAGACTAAGATCCAGATCCCCTGCAGCGCTGCAGGGGACCTGGATCTTCTTCTCTGGTAGTGTGTGGATGTCTTTGCGATATGCACCAACAACCTTGGCTGCTGCTGACACTTCTGCCGGGACTTCTATGACGGAGTGCTGGCATGACATGACCTTCTGGTCCTCCACCATTGAAGTTCTGGGTAGCGGCAGAGGTTGTCTGCATGCATTGCTCACACGTTCACCTGTTGCCCCCACTAGACACCATGGAGTCTGAAGCACGGGGGACAAGTCTGGGGATGTATTGGTGAGTCTGGGAGGGGGGCAAAGTGGCATATAGAGGTGTATAAGGTATAAGGCATATCTGGAGGGCAAAGTGGCATATCTGTGGGTCAGAGTGGCATATCGGGGTGTATAACGCATACCAGGGAGGCAGAGTGGCAAATAGGACGGAATAAGTCATATCGGAGAAGCAGAGTGGCAAATCTGCGGCATATGTGCGTAACTGGGGGCATATGTGCATAACTGGGGGGCAGGTTGGCAAATAAAAGGAAATAAAAACAATAAATGCATGTTTCTCAACGATGGTTTTTATGAAATATGAAAAAAACAGTTTACATGTGAATTAGGTAAATCAATTTTTATTGTTTTAACATAACAAAAGAAGAGGGGTACAAAAGGAAAAAGGGGGGAGAGGGACAGCAACATCAGAGTGAGTGATCCAGCATGATACAGTACGGTATGATACATACAGCTGTTGTGTGACAGAAGGCGGGCACTACCGTTGGTCATAGATGTGATCATGTCATGATGATGTGACGGTCTGCAATGCACCATGGCACGCATGGCGTCGCCACAATACACTTCGGTGCACTACATTCAGCCACAATGTAACATAAGCAATAGATACAGCTAGAGTCATACCATGAGGATGTCGCAGGCCGTGAGTCTGCATGGGGTCCAAGTGCCCCAATTAATACAGAATGGTGCAGATCACTCAAGCCAAAATGTGGGACGAAATGAGCCCAACCATTAGTTACAGGCGCAACCATAAAGCGAGAGTGGAACATTCTGTGGAGCACTGCTTTTCATTAGTTGAAAGAACTAGTTCCAGTACATTGCTGGAACAACACAACTCGTAACAAAACAAATCGGTACACCACATTCAGTCACAATGTAACAGAGTCATTAGGAACAGGTAGAGTCGCAACATAAGGATGCCGCGGACCATGAATCCGCATGGTGCGCAAGTGGCCCAATGAATACAGAGTGAAGCAGTACATACAAGCCCAATGTGGTACAAAATTAGCCCCTCCGTTAGGTACACGTAGCACTGCGATTCATTATTTACATGTGAATTAATATTTACCAGTAAAAAGTTTTTTCCTATAGGGTAGTCTTATATTCAGGAGTTTTCTTTTTTTCATAAATTAATCTTCAAATTTTGGGGGGTAGTCTTATAATCAGGGTTGTCCTTTAATCGAGCAAATACAATATTTATTATGACATAACTGACAGCATACATGTACAGCAAAACTGCCATCACTTTATACTGAGCCAGACATTTACAGTGCAAGACAGCAAAACTAACATTACTATAACTGCCATCACTATATACTGCTCCAGACATTGATGGTGGTACAGCATAACTGCCATCACTATAGACTGTGCCAGACGTTGGCGGTGGTACAGCATAATTGCCATCACTATAGGCTGTGCCAGACGTTGACGGTGGTACAGCATAACTGCAATCACTATATACTATGCCAAACATTAATACAGTAATACAGCATCGTTTCCATCACTATACACTGTACTGTGCCAGACATTGAAAGCGGTACAGCATAACTGCCATCACTTTATACTGTGCCAGGCACTGACAGTGGTACCACAATCAGTCTCTTGCTCAGTATGTAGTGATAAGAGTTACAGTGCACTGAATCAGTGTTGGGAGTTATTGTGTATCACCATCAGAGGGCCATCTCACACACATGCTTCATGCTCTCACAATGTTTCCTTGCCTTTCCTGTCTCTCTCTGTCTCCTCTCCTGCAGCCCCTCTTCCTCCACCTTTTCTTCTTCTGTCTTTGTTTTGCCTCCTCTGACATTCATGCTCAAACACAATTATACAGAGACATTCAGGCTCACACACACTGGACAGATGTTTTTTTCCGTTCTTGACTCCTTATCGAAATGGTTAGAAGTTGTTCCAGTTACATCTTCTACCTCAGTCAATGTCATAAAAGAGTCTGTTTGTTGCACATGGGTTGCCGGATACAATTGTGTCTGATAATGAAACATAATTTACCTTATCAGAATTCAAGAAGTAATCTTATTCCACATGTTACAATTGCACCATTCCACCCATCATCAAATGGCCAAGGTGAGCATATGGCTCAGACCACAAAAAACCCATTAAAGAGAATTATTGAAGGCAACTGGAATCATAGACTTGGTTTATATGATAAATGGATGTTAGAATGTCTAACGATAATTAATTTATTAGTGTGTTATTCATGATAATAAGGTGTCCATAAATATTGTGGGACATAATCATATTGGTAGACTCCTGACGCGGGATGGAGGCTCTGATCGAAAAAAGCCACTAGATATAATAGATGCAATATGGTTTGTACAGTGTAGATTTTCAGGTTTATTGTGGTCCAAGTAGGGTCATATTGTTCTTTTCATGATACATTTAATTTTAGATGCAACTAAAATTAGTTACTTAATCAAGATTATGTATGCCCTTATGTAGGAGAGCACTTTACAGGAAGTTGTACATACAAATGTGACATTTGTCATGTATAACATGCCTGAGATGTTAACACTGCGATCTCAACCCACTATAATCCAACCCACTGGGATCTCAACCTCTATAAATAATTTGTCTCATGAGCTCTTAAAAAGGTCAAATACAACTTTAAATAATGCAGCAAAAGTATGGTGATTTATGGAAATACTTAATAGAATAGTACCATTGATTGGGTAATATTAACATCTCTGGACTTGGTGCCCCAGGACATACTTGAAAATGTGTGAAGTCTCAATGTATTCAGGAAAAATAGGCACTGATATAATTTTACAAATCATTGAAAGACTTCAAGAGGGATCAAAAAACAATGATAAAATTGTTGTGATGATGTGATGTTCAAAAGAGAGTACTAACAAGTCATGATCAAAACATTGCACCAAATGCAATATGGTCTCTAGAAGAGAGAATGGATACACTCAATAAGACAAAGAAGGCATAGCAGAATAAATTAAAGGGTCATATTTCACAGGTTAGAACATGCCCTGAAGAGAGGGGGTGGAAATGATTTGTACAGAGTGTGCTGCATACATAAAAAGCCTTTCCATCAAATGCTGTACTGGCTTACATGGTGGGGAAATCAAGAGGACGTAGTATCAGCATGAATCATGTCAGTGGTAGGAAATGAACTCTTTGTAGATTGTAGAGGAGTATATCATCATCAAGTGCCGAATTCTATGTTCTCATTTTTCTATTTTCAAATCAATATTTGAATCAATAAAAAGGGATTGTTTGCACAATCAACTATAGTTATTGTACTGTCAGTCAGTTTAGTAAAACTGTGTACAGTGAAAAGCTGATCTGAGTTGAATTCCATCACTTGATATGCATACAAGCAAACTCCCGCATAAAGGCTCTCCTTTTATTCCATTTGTTCTTGCAGATACAGTTTTTTCTTACCATTGTTTTTTTGTTTATTGCTTACACTAAAGCAAATCTGTTTAACACAAATGACGTGTCCTGTTTAAAAGGTTGCAGACTTTAGATGCATAATATAGGAGGCAATTTGGAATTTGATGGCGCTATATAAAACAATAAATAATAATAATAATTTTGTATATATAATTATTAGACTTGTGCATTCGTATTCAGGTGAACATGAAAACAAACACGAATAGTGGGTTTTCGTTGTTCAAACCGAATGACGAAGAAACGAACATGGCGGCGGCAAAACGTACACGAAGACAAAGACGCACAAAATTAAGATTCTTCCTTTTTGTGGCGCGCCTGCCAATTTTTCAAAGAAGAGGAGGGACATTGATTGAGTGAGCTGTCAATAAGTTAGTTAAGCTGAACTGTTGGTATTATAATATTAATTAAAAATATAATTTAATAGTAATATAATATATAAATATCAATCATAGTATACTAGAGTAGGCGACTACTAGGGTGTTAATTAATTATAATTAATAATGTTATAATTCATTTTAGCCAGCTAACTTAGCTGTATTATATTCTATCAGGTAGAAGATAGAGTTAATTTATCCCACATAAAGATTAATCAGTCCACTACTACCCTTAAGCTTAAACTAGAAGTTGATAATTACTAATTATATTAACATAAGAAATCCCTAATAATTATTACTTAGTAACTTTTCATTTTAAAGTTAAGCTAATCTTACTAGTACTGGTGCTGCAGTGCTTTAGTTTGTGCTTTGTGTTAGCAACAGCAAGAGAAAAAGTCAATTTTTCTTCTTAATATGAATTAATAATAATTATATTTTTCCTTTGTTTTGCTCACCTCAGACCATCAGTAAAGTGAACATGTTGGGCTAGTGAGTCCAGCCACATAAGTGCTGCGTGGTTTTTCTTGTTCAGCAAGCAGTGAAGCTAACTGTTTTGCTGTTAAATAAATATTAGACCCTGCTGCCGATAGCAGGTATAGATCAACACATTAACACACAAACCCAGCTTTGCATGTATAGATCAATTGAAATTCACTTGTGATCTCAGCACTGAAGGTATATATCAAATAAACAGAATCAGACATACAAATCCTGTATTTGCAGGTATACAATAATAATATATGAAACGTAGCATCGCAGGTATAGATCAAATAAATAAATAGAAACAGCATTGCAGGTATTAATCAACTGAACAAGACATACAAACCCTGTATTTGCAGGTATACATAAATAATGTATGGAAACATAGCATAGCAGATATGGATCTACAGAATAACACAGAAACCCAGCTTTGCAGGTACAGATCAATTCTAATTCACATAAAAACACAGCATTAAAGGTATATTTAAAACCCCCTAAATTACAGGCATAGATCACAGGTTGCACACCCCAAAGCAAGCCCTGGCATCCACACTGTCCACATAGAACCTGGCCAGGACCCAGATAACACACATACGATTTGCCATCTTTGTCCCATATACACCCGGCCTGTGCCATCTCGGTCCCCAAGGCTCAACCATCTTGCTAGTGCCATATTTGCCCTTCCACAATTATACATCTATGATACACACAAACACATTAACTCATGCTCTCCCTTATTCAGACAATTCATCCATTTTAAGAAACTACGCCCCTTGGAGCTTAAAATGAGGGGCTACATGTATTTCTAGGACAAAAGTTGAGTGCACAAATAATGATAGAATATGTCGCTTTGGCTAGAAAATATGTTTTTTCTATCCATAGAGACATGCTCATTTGTGTCTAGCGCACTCCAGGTTTGTACTAGAAACACATACAGCCCCTCATTTGATGCGCCAAGGGGTGTAGTTCTTGCAAATGTGTACTTTTTGTGCCATAATTTAACTTCCTACATGAGCAGTAATGCCACGTCAAGGCTTCAACCCTAATTACTGATCATTCACACGCCTTTCATATCTCCATTCACTCGCAGAAGCACACACCATACTTTCCATACATTCACTCACAGAAGCACACACACCATTCTTTCCCCTTACAATCCCAAAGAAATGATGGTAAAGGGAGAAAAAAAAATCACTTTTACAGCAAAAATAAGTTTTGCAGTAAAAATGCAAGGCGCTCCAGGGATGAGATGGTTACTCACGTACCACACAGGCTAAATGGCTGATTTTAATAATATTTGCAGTTCATCAGGATTTCAAAAATTGCCTCCCTCTACCGTTGGCTAAATTTAACCCCATGATCAAAGGGATCATGGGATTAAAAATTAGTATCGGCCATTTTTAAAAAGGGAATATTACTTTTTATAGCTATATGATCGCTGTGGTAACATTGGCTACCACAGTGATCATTTAGCTAGAATACTTAAACTTTTTTTAAAAAAAAAAAGTTAAACTACTTTATGTTTAAATAATTTTTTTTAACGTAATTTTTTTAAATTCTTTTTTTTTTTTAATTTTAATTTTTTACCGTTTACCTTTCCAACGGTATATGTTGGAGGTCTGTAGCTGCTTAGATGGCTGAGATACAGGCATCTAAGCAGCATGCCCCCATACCGCTTTAACTGACAATTGTCAGTTATTAATAAAGTTGCGCAGTGACGTCATCGCGTCATTGCGCGTGCCGTCACCGGCCGGATCGGGTGGGCCCGGTGGTGCCCTTCAGTGTGAGGGGCAGATCGCCGGGGTAGGTGGTGATGGGGGTCCACAGACCTCCATCAAGGTAAGAGAGTGCTAGCGACGGCATGGTGCCGTCGTAAGCACCTGACTGGGACTGCTAGCGACGGCACCATGCCGTCGTTAGCAGTCAAGGGGACTGTCCTGGGTGGCTCCAAATTCGGCGGGGGGGGGGGGAATCAGGGGGGGCAAGGAATATCCTAGGGGGGGCAATTGCCCCCCCTTGCCCCCCCCTGTAGCGACACCACTGGCTGTAGCACTAGCAGTAAGAAAGAAAATAATTTATCTAATATTTGTAGACTTAACAGAAGTAGTAAGACTATATCTGCCTGCTTCTGTATCTGATTTAAAGTTAAAGTTGTTTAACCCCATAGTATAATTATAATTTATAATCTATATTATATAAATAAATAATATTAATTAAATATAATATATAGATACCCTCACTTTAGCTTAGTGGGCTTGAGAGCATCTGTCCTTGCCTAGGGGTAAACTTACAATAGGAAGGAAATAAAGCCTGAAAAAAGCTTTAGCTTAGTAGTAGAAGAAAGAGATCAATCTTGCTCTTAGGCCTGTGTAAATTTAAAATAAGAAATATTGCTAGTAGTTTTACTACTAGTTAGTGTATTATAATAGTTACACATGAGTTAGTAACACTATTTAGTAGCTTTAGTTAAACAATTGTTAAATAACTTGAGCACTTTGGCAGACTGCACACGACAGCACAGTGCAGTTGTGCGTAGTTTTTCATCAGTAGCACTGAAGAGAAACTTCCTCTAAATTTTTCTGAGGTTTCCATTTTTCCTTTCCTTTCTTTTTTTTTTATTCATATTTTTCTCAATTTCATTAATAAACTATTTCCCCCGGTCCCCTACTGTTAAAAACAACACACACACAACATAAAATTTTAAATAGACGTTGTGTCCGTTTGGCTATGTACCCATGTTTCATTGATGTGCTATCTGTACACCGCACAGTGTGAATCGGACCTGTTCCTCTCTTCCCCTCTCCCCCTCCCTTTTTTGATTTTCTGTACCCTTCCCCCTGCCCCTTTTCACAAAAAATGAAAACCTCAATAAACATTGATTTACCCTAAAATTCCCTTTTGGGACTAAGAAAAGGAGGCAGGGACAGGCTCCATCTACCAGCACCACCAGCAGTTCTTCTACGTGTCAGTAGGCCAAGCTCTCAGTTGTTATTTGGGGAATCATTGTATTTCCCGTAAAGGAAAGGCACCAATAGTAGTAGTGCTGCTAGGCCCACCAGCTCTATGGTTTTTTACGGAAAGCTAAAAGCACAAGTAAGTACCACCATCAAAGCTAAAGGGTAGCACAACTAGTACTACTACTAGCCCAGTGAGTAAAAAGTGCCTTTTGCCCCCAGCAGGATCTTCCTCTTCCACGAGCAGCATGCAAGGTGCCATGCAAAGCACGTTTGGCAGAAAGTTTAGCAGCAAGACTGAGAGTTGTGCTCCCAATCCCAAGCGATCTGTTTTTTTCTCACAGAGGCTTTTTGCAGAAAATTCTCCTCGCAAGACTACCACCAGTGCTGCGCCTGCTTTTCCCATCAGTATCGCCACAGTGAACTTCAAATGGGGGAGGGGGTAGATAGTGAGACGGGAGAGAGAGGGTAGATAGTTAGGAGGGGGTAGATAGGGAGTGAGATGGGGGATAGGGGTAGATAGGGATAAGGGAGTAGATAGGGAGAAGGGAGTGAGAAGAGGTAGATAGGGCAGAAGGGAGTGAGAAGGGAGTAGATAGGGAGAAGGGAGTGAGTAGGGGTAAATAGGGAGAATGGAATGAGAAGGGGTTTGTGTGTTAATGTGTTAGTCTATATCTGCTATGCTATGTTTCCATACATTATTTATGTATACCTGTTTTTATGTCTTATTCAGTTGCACGTGCTGTTTCTATGTGTTGTTTATTTGATCAGTTTATTTGAGTCAGTAAAAGAGATGTGTGATTTAGTGAATGAGGGGACAAAAGGAATTCTGGGGATGATTACCATTACCAGCGCCACCACCAGTACTGTAACTGTGCCAATAAGAAGAACCCCTGTTAGTAGCAGTGTAGAGACCCTAGAGACGGAGAGTGAGATAAATGGGCCATCTCCCAGTGTTCGCAGCACTAGACCTGCTGCTGCTCATCCACCCAGAGCAGTAGAAGCAGCACATAAAAGGGCAGAGTCCTATGAAAGTGTAGAAGAAGGGCTCTATGGAAAGTGCAAGCATTGTGGGAAGCTAATCAGCAGAGGGAAAGTGTCTGGACATTTCACCTCAGCGCTCACCATAACGCTGTGTTATTTGGGAAAGAGGCAGAAAAACGTAGGGCAGGCAGCATAGCTGGTAGCCGTGGTACTACTACATCAACTAGTACCATCTCCAGAGAGAGTGGAAGAACCCCAAGAGTTGCTTCAGAGCCAATAGCAGCTACAGCTAGTGCTGGCAGCCAAAGACCAAGGCAGGTTGGAGCACTGCAACATGTCCACCCTGGAAGAATTTGGGGCATTCCACTCCAGGAGGTCAATGTCCAAACAGCAGGTCAATAAAATAACCCGACTTATTGGGCAGATCATTGATGTTGGAGGGGCATCCTTCTCCATGATTGAAGGGGAGCCTTTCAAACAATTGATAAAGACCTCATTGTGAGGTCGAAACGTTGTTGTTGTTGTTCTTCAATAAATCTGCCTGAGCTGGAACCCTTGAGTGCCTGGAGCCTTTATTTATTTTGATCTACTGGGGAGCTGGCCCTTCCTGGCACAGTTAAGCACCTGAGTTCCTTTGGTGTGTGTGCAGATTCCTCATCCTGGTGACTCTTCAAACAATTGATGGCAGCTCTGACTCCACAATACACAGTTCCCTCATGTTCCACTTTCAGTAGGAATATTGTCCCCTCACTGTCTCTCTCCTGTGTTTCAGCAGTGAAAGAGGAGCTTTCCAAGGCTGCTAGTCAGTGTGTACATTTCACAAAAGATTTATGGAGTGCAACTAGCGGGCAGCATGCCTTTCTTTCCTTGACAGCACACTGGTGGCAGCCCGGTGTGTCTAAGGAAGCTGCTGCTGAAGGCTACCGATCATTCCTTCTCCATGCATATTGGCTGCAGGAGCTAATATTTATATATAGTGGCTGCAGGGGCTAATTATATATATCTACATCCTGATGTAGCAGCCATAGTCAGGAAGCTGAAGGATCCTCTAAAAGTTTGCCTTCGCAAAAGAATGGAAGAATGTCCCGAAATGATGCTAGCGTGCCTTTGCGATCCAAGGATTAAGGGAAAGCTAGCAATCAAATTGAATGTTCTTCATAGGTACCGGGAACAATTGATCCAAAGGGTGCATGACTGGCAGCGTAAAAGGGGAATGATGTCCGAGGAGGGAGAGGAGCAGGAGGAAGAAGAGATGATGTTGTCTGCTACTCCTAGCAGCAGCATCGGCAGCGTTGCAAGTAGCACAACACAGCTGCGTTTTGGGAAGAGGCACTAGGGAGTATAGTCGACCCCACTGACAGAGCTAGCAGCAGAAAGGAGAATAGTGCTGCTGAAATTGTCAAATGGTCCCTTCTAAGCCTAATGTTGATCCTCTTAGCTACTGGGATAAAAAGAAGAGTGTGTGGCCTGCACTCTCATGGGTTGCATAGTAGCTGCTATAATGTCCACCAACCACTGTTCAAAGTGAGCGCATGTGTTCTATGACTGGAAATATAGTGAATCCACAGAGCTCACGCATGGCTCCTCATCTGATGGAGCAGATTGCCTTTCTTAAATTCAATCTAGCCAAGTTGGGGTACCCATCTCTTAGCTAAATTTTCCCCAATTTCTTTGGAAATCTTGCTTTTTCCTTCCTTCCAGACAGGCCCTAATATGCATACTCAGACAGACAATAACATGCAAACCCAGAAAAACACTAACATTGACACACTGACTAAAATACCCAGGCAGACATACGCTAACATACCCAGGCAGACACACACTAACATACATACCCAGAAAAACACTAACATTAACGCATATGAACATACCTTTTGGATCCTAGCATATTATATATCTATATAGCCGAATCCACACATATTTCATATCTACATTGCTGATCCACGTATACTTAATATCTATACTGCTGAATTGATGCATATTTGACATATAAATAACCCAATCCATGGATATTTCACATAAATATTGTCGTATCCCATTGGCGGATCAGAGGGGCAATTGTACACATGCATCTGGATGTATAAATGGGAAACATGCATGAATCACTCTGTATTAATGTCAAATATGAAAGGATCCGGCTGTGTAAAAATTGACACAGGCCCCTCAGCTTCAACAGCTGGTCTATGCCATCATTGCCACACAACTGATCTATGCCTTTGTTGCCCCTTGCCCCACCTTCCAACACACAACATATGTAAAGCCACTTACAAATTATACACTTACTCATACTCACTAGCACACACGCCATCTCATCCCACTTACACAATTACACATCTATTCTTACACACAACATACACATTAACACATCCATGCTCATACACACAAGTACACATCCATGCTCATACACACAAGTACACATCCATGCTCATACACACAAGTACACATCCATGCTCATACAAACACAAGTACACATGCATGCACACACACACACACACACACGGTCCAGGCCAAAGGACCCTTTCTAAACAATTTTGAACCTCTAGGAGGAGAGACAGGAAGAAGGGGTTGCAGGGGTAGTTATGCCAGCGGAAATATGCATTGATCCCACAGTACAAATGTGATTCAACTGTATGTATGTGAAACATGCATGGATCCAGCTATATAGTTGGGCAATGCATGTAGATCTGGTTGTAAAGATGTGAAATATGCCTGGGTCCAACAGTATAAGTGTGATCCAGCTGTATGCCTATGACATGTGCATGTAATGATGTGAAATGTGCGTGGATTCAGCAGTTTAGATTGGTAATTTGTAAGGATCTGGCTGTATTTATGTGAAATATGTGTGGATCAAGCTCTATAGATGTTTAATATGTGTGAAATACAGTACCCAAGGATCTGGATATGTGATCCAGATGTATGTCTGTGAAATATAGATGATGCGGCAGTATACATGTAAATTATACATGGATTCATCTGTACTGAAGTTTTATTACGCTTTAATATGTCTGTATAGATGTGTACTTTGCAAGAATTGGTTGTATAGATGTGAAATATAAAAGAGTCTAGCTACATAGTTGTGAAATATGCAAGGATCTGGCTGTATCGAGGCGAAATATGCGAGGATATGGATGTATAGATCTGAAATAGGTGAGGATCCAGCTTTATAGATTTGAAATATGCAAGGATCTGGCTGTATCGAGGCGAAATATGCGAGGATATGGATGTATCGAGGCGAAATATGCGAGGATACGGATGTATAGATCTGAAATAGGTGAGGATCCAGCTTTATAGATTTGAAATATGCAAGGATCTGGCTGTAGAGATGTGATGTAAGCGTGGATCCAACAGAATGAATGTGGCCCTGTTGTATTTATGTAAAATATGCAAAGATAAGGCAATATTGATAGGGGAAAATGTATGGCTCCATTCAGCTGTATTTAGACCAAACATTCACATATCTGGAAGGATCTCATATATTTATAAGAGAGATTTTACCCAGTGCCAAATGTAAACTGTCCTGAAAGAAATCCCTTATGAATAATAAAAAATATAAATATATAATATAAAATCCTCATATTCGGGAAATCAGCATGTTTAAAAGCACAGTACGGTAACTGTTAGCTATCCCATCTGTATTAATATAATTTTTGTGTCTGTGTAACACAAATGTATATGTTCTGTATATATATGGAGATTCAAAGTCAGCAAAGGGTCAGCTCACTTGAGTTAATCGGGCAGCAACCTGCTTTGACACTCAAAATGCACAAGGTTTGACAGATCCTTTAGAATGAACAGCTGGAGGGAGAATAGATCTATCCTCCATAGAGATCGTATACCTGCTTGATGAATCAAGGAAGAAGACCCAATGAAACGATTTTAAACACACTCTGAGTCTGGCTAAGCGTAGTGGGAGTTGTTATTCACACTACGTGTACTTGGAATCACGGCTGTGCTTGCCATAGGTTTACCAGTGGTCTCCATAGCAATGGGGGAATGAAGTGAGAATCAACATGAGGACCCCTGCCCCTTCCAGCACGAGGTAAGGGACTGCTGTATTGCTGCTGATGACTCAGAATAAAAAACACTAATAAAGGGAGGAAACTCAGGGCAAGGATTTGACTGCGAAGAGGAAGAAAATACTTCTGGCTGGAAAAGCAGCTCTCCTGTCAGTCTGCAATCCGCACAGAGATAACCCCTGCAGATCTGAAACCAGGCTAACGATATACACACAATTGTGTTTACACTTTTGTTTTACATGTTTTTCTCCCTCAACTCTATTTATTAAGATTGTTCACATCCACTGCATCCACAACAAACAAACATCTGCATTTGAAGACCATGTAACTCTAATGACTCACAGGACGCCACCGACTTGATTCACCAAGGAAGGGTCCCTCGTTATTTCTCCTGTTGCGGAAGATTATGGGGGATTATTTTGGTTATTGACTTGTATTTTTCTTTAACCCTCCGCGAAGTTTAAAGGACATTTGATGATGAGAATATATATATATGCTAAACAGACTAGCACGAAGAGCTAGGGGATAACTGACAATCCTGGAGCTCTCAAAAATCAAGACAGAGAGGGACACGTGTAAACGTGCGTAAGTGTTTAGTCTGATCTAGATCTAGACTGAATTATTTGAATGTAATACCGTCTGCGGCAAATTCATAAGAATTCAGAGGAATTCCAATAAGAGTAGAAGCTGTCCTCACATCAAGAACTGGAGGGCTTCCACTGCCCATCACTGCATTAACCAACGTAATGGATGGTGAGCAACATTTGTTACTAAGCATCATTCTTTTCTTGAGTTTGCCATTATTTGAACACGTTGTGCAGGTGAAGGCAACTTGGATAATTCTTTATTATGTAAGATGTAGTAGTTAACTATAGTATAGTTATTAACTATTTCGTGTCTCTTGGGTATGACGGGGAGGATTGGCAAGGTGGGGGGTAGGCATTAATCCCCCCCACTGCCCCGCTACTCTGGTTTGAAGATGTTGGGATATTACCTTTTTTTTGTTTATGTTTTACTTGTGTTTTCAAACATAGGGCTGGCAAATATTGGCTGGCTGTCAAGGATAATACGTGCTGTGGGGCTGCCTTCTTTCTGTGATCATTTTAGGGATGTCTGTGTAATCCTTTTTGGGAAGTGCTAAACGGGATAGTGCACATTGGACATGTTGTTGGGCAAATGGCTTGGAACATTATGTTAGTGGTCCAATCTATTGAGCTTGCCCCATGGGCTTAATGGTACCAGCCCTCCTCTGGGTATCTGGTTTCTCATCCACACGGATGCTGTAAAGAAAAAGCAAAGTACTATCTGTTTAGAGAATGCCTTAGTTTGCCTGGTGGTCCTGGCTTCCATACAGTGGCTGCAGTGGCTATGCACCTTTTTCTCATATCCAGAAACACCAGAGTGTTCACACATGAATCTGCATTTGGTGAAACAAGACGCTCCTCACTTTAACCCTACTACAAAAGTGGTAGCAAATCATATCCCAGGTTCTATGAATCACAGCCTTTATGCTGGATGAGCACGATAGGAGTTGCAGACCAAAAACGGCTCCAGATCTTGCCTTACGCTTCCTTTTTTTGGTTCTCAATGGACTTGAGACCCATATTTCATGGAAAATACTGACATTGTGGCTCAGATTATATTCTTGTATACCTGGTCTGGGTCAGGTGCTAAGCTAGCAGCAGCAATCGAAATATATTTGCTAGAAAGCAGAAGAGGATGCAAGGATGTGTTACTGTTAAATGTTTGTTTTTCTCGTTGCAGTGAGTGTATATATATGCGTGGTTATGTAACAGTTATTTACATTATTGTTTTTATTAAATAACAACTTTAATTACAGACGTGACACTCGATCGTGTAATTATGTAATATTTTATTAACACAGAATGTAAACAGGAATGGGGGTTGGCAAAATGCATTATGTATAGAACCAGTGCTATTATTGTGTCTTGATAATGACTGTTCTTTTGGAGTGGCAGATGTTTACAGAATGCTTTTGCAGGGCATTGCACCCTGCGGGCACCCAAAGGGATAATGCCGTATTTATCACAGTCCCCAGATCTGTAGCAAGAATTGATTAGTTATCAATGAAGATGAAAAATGCACTGAAATAACTAAGTAAATTAACAGTTAAAACTAACTACTGGGATAAAAAATCTTGTTTTATTACATTTTAGTTATTAAATCCAAAAATGTTTTGCTTTGGGAATAAGCCTCTATATAGAGATGAACAGACCTCTTATGCGATTGAAAATGTATATTTAAAAGATGTATCCTGCAAGGTAGCAATCACTTGAATATAAGCCTTGTACATTATAATTTACTTGCTATTTTATAAACCCTGCAGGGGTAATACTATTTAATAGATCATATGACTTTGCATACTTGCTTTGTCCAAAAGCCTTCTCAACCAACCATGCCTTTCCAGCAGAACCCTTCTTGCACTCTACAGTTAAGAAATTCTTTTTTAGTGTTTACTAGCGATATTCCTTACTCCAAAGTCGAAAGTGGTGGCAATCTTGGATCAAGGTCCCAACTGATTGCTTGGTACATTTCCACTTAAAATGGCAATGTGATAAGTTTGTGAAGAATACATAATATGTGCAATGTCTTTTTATGCAAACAACCCCCCCCCCCACACACACACAGATTTCTGTGTTATCAATTGCGGCCACTGCATTATCAACGTGTATTGTGAATATAGTAATATGAATGTAAACAAGTTAACAGTTTTTCTGTAAACTAGCCATTACAAAGTGCATGGTGTAGAATAATAAAGACAATTGTTTAGTATCTGCAGCTTTAGTCCCTGAGCATGAAAGTATCACTACAGGGTATCGATCTGTGCTCAAATGAGGAGATACTGAATGGCTGTGTCACTACAAACTGAGTTATTTTGTACTTCCCCTCTTCACATCTTGAGTCTAAATCTGTAATATTTAGCTTGGAGGTACAGGGTTGGGAGAGAAGTACTGATCCAGGACTCAAAATATTTCTCCCATCCTATATTCACAACGCTGAGAACATTTTCTCTTTAGTTTTAGTTGCACATAAAAACCAGAATCGTTTAAGGACTGCATGTGAGGAGTACATTTGAATCATCTGACAATTTGGAATTCCCTTGTAAAATTATGAAAAAAAGGAAAATGTTTCCTGATTAAATAATTATTTTGGGACAGTGTTACAACTACTACAACAACATTCAGCGGTGTCATTCGACAAACTGCCCCTGAGTCACGTATGAAATACAGCACCATACACAAATATTAATTAGCTTCTGTAGACAATGAATTGCTAGCACAGCTGCTTTTGCAGCTAGGGAGTTACTAACTTATGTGAGCCGTTTTGATTTTGATCTCAGATTTCCATTGACATCCTTAATTTCTGCTGCTTATTGTAAGCCTGTATTGCAGTAGAGTTTTCCGTTGCATAGCAGGTGATGCTAAATATAATTGCCCTTCTGTGAAATATATTAACCATTTAAGTACCAGTAATTCATGGTGGGCAGGAAGCCCTTCAGATTTGACCAGGGTAAACACCCTTTATTGATCATTTTCCGTCTCCATTGTCAAAAAAAAAAATGTATTCCGGTGAAATGAAATTATTTGTATTATGTTTTACTAACAATACTATAACATGTAAAGCATTGCGTGACAAATACACCATAATGTTTAATAGATAAAATACTATAACATTTAATTTCAGTGTCATTGAATACACAAAGTTGTCAATTGCATCTCTTTTGATTATTACTCTATAATTAAACAAATTCCACAGAACAGAGCACCTTCACATCATAAAATGTCTAAACACCCCCTAGATGTATATTGACAAACAAATGGTTACAGGAATTCATGGTATATTGAATAAATGTACTATATTTACTATCTTTGTGGGTTTACTACATAAAGAAAATGACATGCAATCAATAAACACCCACACAACAGCATGGCATTTAGTTTTATTAATCTTCTGATGCACGTGTTCTTTTCAGGAGCCACAATCTATTCATTATTTATTTATTAAGAGTTCTAGACTCCCTGTGATATATAAACTTGCATAAGGGAATCGTCTAACATACCTTGAAACTCATCTAGTTTTCCTCAGAGGTTCTGGTTACTACAGCTTTTTTTGGAAAAAGCATTGTGACGTTTGTTCTCACCCTTTACTACAAGGTGTAACCCAAAATGGCGCCCTTCCTTCATGTATGTTTCCTGTCTTAAATCTAAAGTAAGCATGGTTCTGCAAATGTGTGAATTCAGTACTCAATTGTGAGATTTATATTATGGGACAAACAAAAACGTCTGTTTTACACAAATATGAGCCACATATACTGTATATGATAAGTATTATAACAAGAGCTTTGGTAGTGGAAGGAAAACCAGGTGCCTTCCCAGAGTCTCATCCACTGAGGCCAATGTATGGAGGAGGGCTTATTTTCTTAAGAGGGCACTCACATTTCTCAGCACTGATGTCGCCAGTTGTTGCACATAACTTGAGGAAGTTGTCCTGATGACATCAATGTGGCTCAGTGCATTTTGTATTTAAAACTTTTGTTTTAAAAGTATGTAAATTCATTTATGTTCAAGTGTGAGATTTTGTATTATATGTGGGAGCATCCTAAGCAACAGAGATGAAGGATTGGCCTGTCTGTGTTTGGAGCTGAGTAAATAATAGGAATTCTGTCTAATGGCAGATCCCCTTGGGAGTGAGAAATGATGCTTAACCACCAAGGCAAGTGAAAAAAACTGTTTACATTTGGAGCTGGGTCTAAGAAGCTCCAAGTGTTCTCACTCAAGTTCCATCCATGTCTTTGATGATCTGCCCTTTCCCACCTTTTTAAATAATAAGGAAAATCAGCCCTGCTTTCCTGATTACAAAAGTGTGATCATTGTGAGGGGGATTATTAAAGGGACCATCTGAATCCGCACAGACACTACTGGTTCTCTTCAACAGTGTTAGTAATGACACCTCTTGTAGGGAATGTCTGGACTTCTAATGTGAGTGTCAGTATATTGTCTCTGCAGGTCAGAGCCAGAAAGGGAAAATCAGGTTGTCTGAAAATGCAGCACATGCTATTACTTCTATGGTTGTTTGGGCCACTTTTTTAAGACCTAAAAGAACATCTTAAGAGGCATTAAACAGTTAATCAGCAACATCATGATAACATACTCAGACTAAGAGATTTGATTCTACAAGTTGTAAGAATTATGTGTTCACGTAACAGCATTGTCTGGAGAGCTGTAATTTGCCTAAAGCTAAATTCATTTCTTGCTTAAAATACAGTCATATAACACTGTAATACGGTAACAGCACAAACATAATCAAATTTACATTATATGCTCTGCGCGAGTTCAATTCAATCAGCAGTCAACATCTTAACAACATACAATTTAAGAGGAGATAAGAACCACTTGGACCATCTTCCCTGCCCAATTTTTTCTGGATGTAGAGACAGAGACCTTAAACGGTCCCTGGTCTTGTCTTCGATTCAGGCTAGCTTTAAGCCTATCCCATGCATGTTTAGATTCCCTCATGGTATTAGCCTCGACTACTTCTGCTGGGATGCTCTTCCATTTATATACCACCCTCTCGATAAAGTAAAACTTCATGGAATTACATTTAAGTGTCTGACCCTCCATGAAGCAAAAATGTTAATTTAATAGAAAAAAGTAATAGAAATATATTATTTTTACTGTGTACTTTGTCAGTGACAACATTCATAAAAAATGTATGCAGAGGTTCTCATTAATGTGTTTAAAAATAATTTTTAGGTGCATAAATCACATCATCGTGGCATGTATACAGAATCCCTGACAGTCATTACATCTCATATCCATGTTCCCCACCACATACGACACAAGGATATTTAGCTTTTTATTACATAGGTCTGCCACCAGGTATGCTTTGGCAGGGAATAAGAACTCAAGCGTAACATCTTCCCATTCACTCTCAGCTTGACGGTAACTCATATTTTCAACACAAAGTCAGTCGGTGGAAAATGAAAAACACATTTGAAGCTGCTGTCCATGGTGCTGAAGTGACTGACTGTTGTAGCTGTAAGATGTGTTTTGAATAAAAGATCTGGTTACAATAGACTAACTATGAAGGTGTCATTTTACATTCACATGCCCTACAAAGACGAATCTATGCTATTTCAGCTATTATTCAGACCATATCATTATATGTAATCGTACCTTAGCAAGGCTAGCACTTGCATAAAGTACTGTTCTCTGTTAGTTCTAAATTCTTTGGCTATTTGTTGTTTCTGTCAATGAATGGAATACTAATTTTCACCTGGATTCTCTATTTTTGGGCAGTGTGTCTCACACTTTACCTATCTGTGTACACAGAGATATAATATGAATTAGAGGAACATGATTCAGAAATAATTAGGTAGACTGTTCATCTGGAATACAGATGTGTAACCAATTTTTTAGAGTGAGCAAATTTGTGTGGGATGCCTCACTTCCTTCAGATAATCGTGTGTGAGAAAGGAAAGAAAGACCAAAAATATTGAATTAAAACTGTAACTGAAATTAATAGCTTTCATTTGGAGGCTATACTACTATAACCCTTATTTTTTGTGTACATATATATATATATATATTTAATACTCAATATGTATCTTGTATCTGCAATCTTTTTATATTTTGGATTATTATTCCACTTGATAAGAGGGTTAGAAAAGAGTAAATAATATTAAATACATTTTGAACATAAATATTGAAGACTGAATATAAGTAACAATGCAATGTTTTACGCTTATTAATAAGCAGTTTATACCTCTTTTGTACTTTACCCGATGCTTGATGAAATAAGAAGTTAAAAAGAAAGAGAGAAACATGAAACAAAGATAAACACACAATGACCCTCACAGCAATTCAAGATGATCTGAGAGAGAGACAATGTCAGGCCGGGTCTTGAATGAGGTTCACTCTAGACTGTGTGCGGTCTCTCTGCCACCAGTACTTCATCACCGGAGCTTTCTTTCAGCAGTAATATATATCTTAACTGCTATTTTTGTCCACTGCATTTGTGATACTCACTTGCTGGTCATCTTATCAACACCAGCACCTGCAGCCTCTTTAACCCCTTAATGACAAAGCCTGTACATGTACGGGCTCAAAATGCATTGTTTTCAATGGGTTTAGGGACCGCCCATTGTCCTTAAGGGGTTAATCAATATAAAAGTCTGAGCCAGGTCTCTCTACTCTGTTGTTTCTAATGTTCATATACTGCAGTCCTGGTCCTATTGTATCATGATTTCTCTGTTTACTGACCTCAGCCTGATACCTGGATTATGTTTCCTTTTGCCTGTCTTGTATTTTTTTCAGATGCAACTTTGCAAACCTAAGCTGGGCTGCCATGATTCTCCTGGCATCCTTTCCAAACAAACCATATGTGTTCAGTATTTTTCTAATTGGACTGTGGTGAACTTTTAACAAGTTAACTGAGGCCTGAAGAGTCTGAGATGTAACTCTTGTTTTTTTGCAATTTCTCTGATCATTGCACAGTCTGACCGTGGGATGAATGTGCTGGGATGTCCAGTCCTGGGAAGATTGCCAACGGTCTTGAATGGTTTCCAATTTTAAACAATCTTTCTCACTGTAGAGTGATGGACTTAAAAACAGTTTGGGAGTGGCCTTATAACCCTTCCCAGATTGATGGACAACAACAGTTGCTTCTCTAAGATCATTGTTGATGTCTTTCCTCCTTGGCATTGTGTTAACAGACACCTGAATGCTCCATACCAGAAAGCTGCTAAAACTCTGGCTTTTATAGAGGTGGTTACACTTGCTGATGATCAATTAATCAAGGGCATTTGATCAGCAGCACCTCTCCACTACTTAGCATTCTTTTTCCTATGGAAGCAATAAGGGTGTGCTTTGTTTTTCACACATGGTTTCTGCATTTTGGCTTTATTTTTGTTGAATTAAACATGACACGGTGTAATATGTCATGTGTTGTTGTTTGTATACCTAGAGGGTGCACTTTCTTTCTTATATTCAATGCCATCTTCTAATCAGACCTTAAATAGACGTCTTACTACAAGACTAAGGTCCAGATCCCCCGCAGTGCTGCAGGGGACCTGGATCTTCCTTTCCGGCCGGGGCTTCTATGACAGAGCGCCAGCGTCACATGACCTTCCTATGCTCATTCATAGAAACTCCGGCGGAAGGGCTGCGGCATCGCGCAGACCTTCACCGACTGCCACCACTACACACCAAGGAATCTGAAGCACGGGGGACAAGTCTGGGGAAGCACTGGTAAGTCGGGGAGGGTGAGAGTGGCACATGGGGGGGGTATAAGGGCTTTCTAAGGCAGAGTGGCATATAGGGTGTTAAAAAGAATATCAGGTGGGGAGAGTGGCATGTAGGGTGTTAAAAAGAATATCAGGTGGGGAGAGTGGCATGTAGGGTGTTAAAAAGAATATCAGGTGGGGAGAGTGGCAAATAGGGGGTTAAAAGGAATATCCGGGAGGCAGAGTGGCATATAGGGGGTGTAAGGCATTTCTGGGGATCAGAGGGGCATATCTGGGGGGGGCAGATGTGCATAACTGGGGGGCAGGTTGGCAAATAAAAGGAAATAAAAACATAAAATGCATTCTTCTCAATCATACTTTTATTAAATATGTTGCCTTATAATCAGAGTTGTCTTATAATCGAGCAAATACGGTATAGTGGCGCCTGGCGGCTGAAAAAAAGTATCATATATCACCTTCTAAGCTTAGCCAGAGTTTCTGAAGTGTCTCTATATAGTCAGAAACCTTTCTTTTCCAGACTCTTCTGTGAACTTTACAATCACTATGTGATTTGTGAAATAAAAAAAAAAATATATAAAAAATTAAAAATGTGAATTGTTTAAAAAAAATGTAAATCAATTTAAAAATGAGACCCTACTCACATCACCATGACATCATTAGGAGAATAATGCAGTTCAAGAAAAATATGTCCAAAAAATGTAAAAAAATAAATAAAATTAATAAAAATAATTATGAGCAAGTCCTAAAATTGGCACTGTATTTTCCCAAACATTTAAAAAAACCTGGGTGTCCAGTTTTCCAAAAATATGTTTAATGGGGTAAATTGAATTGGCTGTTTCAAAGATGTCAAAAAAGGGAATTATGATCCTGAGGGGCAGTTGGAGGGAACTCCTGTGGGGGGACCGAATTAAGGGTGGTCGCTTTCGCAGTTGAGCCACTCTTGTTTCTTTCTAATCCAAAACAATCCATTCCTCTGCTTATGGACATCTTTACTATGTTTCATAAAGCCTCAAGGTTTTTAGTGAACACTGCCAAAACAGAAGCACTCCCGATATTCCCGCAGGCCAAGGATGCTTGGGGTGATCGCTCCCCTTTTCGATGTGCCTTTTCCCCAGGCCTTAGATATTTGGGTCTTTGGATCCCATTGTCAGGATTTGGGTGATCAGGTCGGGTAGGAGCCCATGTGCAGGGGATACTTGGGGTTCGGTCTGTAACCCACAATGCATTATTATACAAACAAAGACACAACAGGTTCAGGGCAGGTTCATAAAGGCAGGGTAATCCAGGTAACAAGGCCCAGCTGTATGTATTGACTAGGGCTCAACCCAGGTAACAAGGCACACCTGAGTTCTAAGTGCTCCCGAGGGCGGAGGGTGGCCACTAGTGGTAGCAGATTTAAATGCCACAGGTATAAAAATGCCATGGTTCAGGCAGCGGAAAAGTGGTTCCTGACACCCATTCAATCTTTACCACCGTATAGATGTGTATAGATCTAATACACTACTCCTATCACAAACAGCAGTGTGTGCCACTAGCATGTATCTGGAAACACTGTAACTGTTGTCTGTTTATATCCACACAGAATACTTACAGAAAATGTATATCAGGTAAACTATCTACTACAGAAACTACTATTGTGTACAGTACTGGAGACCGTATCTCCAGAAAGATATAGAAATGTTGTGCAGAGAAGGGCTACTAAAATGGTTTATGGATTACAGGATAAACCTTACCAGGACAGGTTAAAGGATTTTAACCTATATAGCCTAGAAAAAAAGACGTGACAGGGGGGATATGATAGAAACATTTAAATACTTAAAGGGAATCAACAAGGTAAAGGAAGATAGTTTATTTAAAAGGAGAAGTACTACCACAACAAGAGGACACAACCATAAACTAGAGGGGCAAAGGTTTAATGGTAACATCAGAAAATATTACTTTACGTAAAGGGTAGTGGACGCATGGAATAGCCTTCCAGCAGAAGTGGTAGATGTTAATACAGTAAAGTCATTTAAGCAAGCATGGGATAGACATAAGGCCAAGCTAGATATAGGATAAGGGCAAGTACTAAAGGAAAGTACTCAGAGGTTGGGCAGACTGGATGGGCCTACTGGTTCTTATCTGCCGTCACTTTCTATGTTTCTATGTTACTACTGGCACTCCTACTACAGCGAAAAATGTAAACTAGTTGTGTACCATTTTCAAAGTGAAATATTGGAAGAAATGTATTATTAATACTAAATGTTGGACTATACATTTTAAAAATGTATCCAAAGAAAGCTATATCTGTCCTTGCAAAAACAATAAATACCGTATTTTCCGGCGTAGAAGACGAATTTTTAACCCATGAAAATCTTCTCAAAAGTTGGGGGTCGTCTTATACGCCGGGTGCTGAAACTTACCGAGCCGGACTGGAGAATCACGATTCCCCACAAAGCCCCTAAAACTGTAGCGAATCTCTAAGGGAGGGGCGAGCGGAGAAGCCGCCTCCCCTGGGCCGGTCTTCAGGGCCGAGGTAGGTGCAAGATCGTGATCTCTCCAACTAGCCCTGATCAGCGGGCGCTCGATATGCAGGGCTGGTTGGGGAGATCACGACCTCCCTCTAACTAGCCCAACATTAGGGAGCTCGAAGTCTGGCACTTCAGACCTCGGCTTCCGTGCTCCCTAATCACTATGCGCCGGCTATTGATGCCGAGCGCGGGGATGGCGTCATATCCCGGCGCTCGGCATCAATTGCCGGCACGTGATGATGATGGAGCAGGTAAGCAGAGGTCTGAAATGACAGACCTCAAGCTTCCACAACTGGATGGAAGATAGAAGATGAGAAAGGTAAGAGATGGGGAGAAAGGGGTGTAAGTGCAGTGTATGTGTATATATGTGTGTGTGTGTGTGTGTGTGTAAGGTCAGTGTATGTGTATGGTCAGGTGTGTGTAAGAGCAGTGTAGGTATTTGTGTGTTTTTCAGCTGGTGTGTATATATATATATATATATATATATATATTTGTGTGTGTAAAGGCAGGGGTGTGTGGTGAGGGCAGTGTATAAATGTGTATGTATGGACAGGCGTATGTTAGTATGTGTAGATATATATATATATATATATATATATATATATATATATACGTGTGTGTGTGTAAGGGCAGTGTATGTATGTATATGTCTGTGTATGGACAGGTGTGTGTAAGGGCAGTGTATGTGTATATGTGTGTTTGTAAGCTGGTGTGTACGTGTATATGTGTGTAAAGGAAGGGGTGTGTGAGGGCAGTGTATGTCTATACATGCGTGTGTGGAGAGGCTTTGTATACAACAACCAGCCAATCACCGGTAAGGTACATCGCTTACCGTGATTGGCTGGTTGTTGTATACTGGGTGGAGGGGTAGTCTTATACGGCGAGTATAGCCCAAACTCTATATTTTAACTGGAAAAGTTGGGGGTCGTCTTATACGCCCAGTCGTCTTATACGCCGGAAAATACAGTAATTTTTGTGGGTGCTTGGAGAATTCAAAAGGCAAATCATGGTTAAGGAAACATAGTATAAACATTCTGAAAAACACCCCTTAGTAAAGAGGGGGTTTACACTTTCCATGAAATAAATCTACCTCCAGCCTTTGGAAAAAGCAAGACAAAAAAATAACTATCGCAGTTTGTCAAGCTGGTTGTTTTTATTTGGCAATAACATATACCAGGAGCTGTAAATTCATACCTGAAGTAAAATGTGTGTGAGAAAAATAACAAAAGAAAATTACTACCAAAAAGTTTGACAAAGTCTGCTAGTAGAATTAGTGCTTGGAAAGAGTTAAAATACTAGCATTTGATTGGCGGACTACAAAGATGTCCCAAATAAGACATGGAGGTAGGGTGAATAGTTGTAAAAATTCCAAGTTGAAAAACTGAATTGCACATCTCTTAAATGTGGTCCTGTGATTCTACAAATTTAGAGGTGAAATAGTTAACTCTCACTGTAGCCTGAGGGAAGATACCAGATACATCTGGGACTAATTAATCAATTAAGTGTGTGGTTGGAGGGCTATAAAAGGTAGTGCTCAGTCTAGTCAGAGAGATCTGAGAGCATGTTGGTGAACTGTGCTCCAAGCTGCCAGTGACTAAAACAGGGCTGTGTAAGCTATATTTCAGGGGCCCGGTTTAGCTGAGTACCTGTGGTTAGCATGGAAACAGCTTGGCAATCGTCGGTTTTGGTGTTGCTGACTGACTCAATATAGAGGCAGGGCCAGCCCTACCATGGAGCAGGGTGGGGAAATTGCCCCAGGCGGCACTTTGCCGCCCCAAGCGCCGTTTTTTTTTTTAAGTGGAGGAGAGAGTGGGGCGCCGAGTGGTTTTCGCTTATCAAGTTGTCAGTACCCGCTCGGCGCCCCTTTCTCTCCTCTGCGAGCCCTCTAGCACGGTCTCTGTGCCAGCTCGTAATGCTGAGCGCTGGTATATGATGTCCTTTCCGGCGCTCAGCAGTAAAGCAGCGTGCACTGTGGCAGAGCAGGGAGACTCGTCGCAGGACTGCTGAAAGGTAAGTGAAGTATAAAGGGGGGAGTAGGGTAGATAATAGGGAGGGAGGGAGAGGAAGGGTAGATAATGACCCCTGGCATCGGCAGGGGGCAGCATTTTAAACTTCGCCCCAGGCTGCATTATGTCTTGGGCCAGCCCTGTATAGAGGCACTCCGACAACACCACTTAAGAAACACCACGAAGAAAGCAAGTTTTTTTATGCTTGTTTCACCCCATGACATGCTATACACATCATTACGTAGAAACAAAGAAAGTGACAGCAGATAAGAACCATTCGGTCCAGCGAGTCTGGCCAACCTCTGAATCCTTTCCTTAGTCCCTGGCCTTATCTTATACCTAGCTTAGCCCTATGCCTATCCCATGCTTGCATAAATGCCTACACTGTATTAACATCTATCACTTCTGCTATTCCATGCATTCACTACCCTTTCAGTAAAGTAATATTTCCTGATGTTACTTTTAAACCTTTGCCCCTCTTAAGACTATGTCCTCTTGCTGTGGTAGTATTCCTCCTTAAATAAATTCTCTTCCTTTATCATGTTGACTCCCCTTAAGTATTTAAATACCACTAAAAAAAATATTAAAGACAATTGATCCAAGTATAGATCCCTGAGGTACCCCACTGGTAACAAGACATTGCTCCGAATATACTCCATTGACTACAACCCTCTGTCACTATTGTCTGTCACTCACAATATTGGGCTCTAAAGTCAGAGATTGCAGTTTATGGATAAGCCATGTGGGACAGTGTTAAAAGCCTTACTAAAATCTAGATATGCAATGTCTACTGCACCACCACCTTGATCAATTATTTTAGTCACCTCAAAAAATCAATAAGATGAGTTTGGCATGGTCTGCCTGAGGTAAACCCATGTTATTTTTGATCTTGAAGCCCATGTGACATAAGATCCTATACTTTTACATAGTTTCCATTAATTTCCCCACTACAGATGTAAGACTTACTGGGCTGTAGTTGCCTGACTCGTCCCTACTGCCGTTTTTTTTTGTGAATTTGTTAAATAAATCCAAGCTCTTTTAATAACTTGGCCCCATCACCTTATTTGTCTTTAACTTAGACAAGTGAGGTAGAACCTCTGCCTCGATAAACTTATTAAATGTATCAAAAAAATTAGTTTTTTCCAAACTTCACCTAGACCTTTATACTCTTCTATATACCTTATTTTTTACCATTCTGGTACTTCTGTAGAGTACCACAGTGATTTCTTTAATTTTTTTGTTCTTACTGACCAGCTTATTACAATTTTCTGTTACCTTCAACCATTCAACTTTTAAATATCGTATTTGCTCAATTATAAGACAACCCCCACAATTTGAATATTAATTTAGGAAAAAAAAGAAAAAGCCTGAATATAAGACTACCCTATAGGAAAAAAAGTTTTACTAGTAAATATTAATTCACATGTAAACATTTTTTCATATTTAATAAAAACTATGATTGAGAAAAATTACCGTATTTGCTCGATTATACGACGACCCTCCCAAAATCAAAATATTAATTTAGGAAAAACAACAAAAAGCCTGAATATAAGACTACCCTATAGGAAAAAAGTTTTACTAGTAAATATTAATTCATGTAAACTAATTTTCATATTTAATAAAAGCTATGATTGAGAAAAATATATATTTTTTATTTCCTTTTATTTGCCAACCTGCCCCCCCCAGTTATGCACATCTGCCCCCAGGCTTGCCACTCTGCCCCCAGAAATGCCTTATACCCCCCTATTTGCCACTCTGCCCCATGATGTGCCTTTTAACCCTCTATATGCCACTCTGCCTCCAGAAATATCTTATACCCTCCTATATGCCACTGTGCCCCATGATATGCCTTTTAACCCCCTATATGCCCCTCTGCCCCATGATATGCCTTATACCCCTATATGCCACTCTGACATATAGGGGGTTAAAAGGCATATCATGGGGCTGAGTGGCATATAGGGGGTTAAAATGCATTTCTGGAGGTATATATGTATATACATAACTGCTAACAGCAATAACACTCCTATCAAGCCAAGGCAGCCAGTACATGCTGGAACCTGGGGATGATAGTAGTGTGACTACAGCCTCCCTATGCCATGCTACCACCCCCACCCCCCTTACACATCCATGCTATCACACACACACACACACACTCATTCACGAACATTTAAATACTCATTCATTCTATACTTGTGCAAAAACCCTCCCCCTCCCCTTTATCTGAACTGCAGATCTCCCACTCGCAGACTTCTGCAGGGGCCCAGCTGTGCGAGCAACTTCGTTGGCCCCGCCCCCAGAGTTATGTGAGGCAGAGTTATGTGAGGACTGTTCTAGCTTCCTGTTCTCCTGGACGCTGCTTGCGACCAAAGCCCGGTAAGCAGCCTGGCCCCAGCAGAATGAGGTCTGATTAGAAGACGACCTCGATTATAAGACGAGGGGGATTTTTCAGAGCATTTGCTCTGGAAAAAAACCTTGTCTTATAATCGAGCAAATACGGTATTTGTTTTACACCTGCCCCAGATATGCCTTATACCCCCTTATATGCCATTCCACCCCCGAAATGCCCTATTCCCCCCTATATGCCACTCTGCCCCCAGATATTCCTTATAAACCCCATGCCACTCTTACTTACCCCTCACATGCCCCAACTTACCAATGCATCCCTAGACTTATCCCCCGTGCTTCAGACTCCCTGGTGTCTAATGGGGGCAGCCAGGTCATGTCACACCAGTCATAGAAGCCCCGGCAGAAGTGCCAGCAGCAGAGGAGGTTGTCTGCGGGATGTGTACGGACAACATCTGCTGCTGCCGGCACTTCCGCCGCGGCTTCTATGGTGGAACACATATATGCTTTTATTACTTTAATTCTGCTGCTCCAGGACACCTCTATCTGTCTTAAATGTTTTAATTTTTTGTTAATTTCTTTTAGTAAGGGCAAAAAATTGGCTTCCACAATTTGTTCTGGATTTGGGGTAATGTTGATGCCCAGATAGTTCAGACCATCGGGATACCATATAAATGTATATTTTGCCTGTACATTTTCCAAAACTGATTTCTTAATATTAATGGACATTGCAACTGATTTGTCTATGTTTAATTTATAATTAGAGACTTTTCCACAATATTCTAGAGCTTTCATCAGTTCCGGTAAGGAGCTTTCTGGGGATCCTAATGTTAATATTGTATCATCAGCGTCTAGTGCGATCTTTATTTGTCTTTCCTCTACTGGTAATGGTGACAGAGGACATCCTTGTCTCGTCCCATTATATATATATTGAACCAGTCCGAAATTATGCCTGCCCCTACAGTTCTTGCAGTGGGTGTAGAATATAAAATCATGATAGCCCTTAAAAATTAATCTCCAAATCCCTATGCCCTGAGTGTTCCATTAAATCCCATCTGGCCCTGTCAAATGCTTTTTCAGCATCCAAGGACAGGCTCAGAAGGGAAATCTCTTTTTTTGCCAAATCTAGTATGTCCACTATTCTTCGCATACTGTTTGTGGAGGACCTGTTCGGGATAAACCCATAAACCCTACATGGTCCATATGGACTAACTCATTAATCACGGTCTTCATCCTATTGGCCAGCACTGCCGAATAGATTTTTAAATCTGAGTTTAAAAGGGAACTTGGCCTAAAATTAGTTACTTTCTCTGGATCTTTCCCTGGTTTTAATATAGGAGCTATATTCGCTCTTAATAATTCTTTAGGAATATGGCCTTGAGCTATGATTTGGTTAAAGGCTCGTGTTAATGGGTTTGTGATCTTACCCTTCATAATCTTATAAAATGTTCCATCAAACCCATCTGGACCAGGGGATTTCCCTGCTTTAATTTTAGTTATAACTTCCATTATCTCTTTTTCACTAATTAGCTAATTTAATTCCCTAAATTGTTGTATAGAGTACTAGCCTCCTTCGGTATTATATATAAACTTCGGTAATATTTGTTAAAGGCTTGACCTATTTTCTCGGGTGTTAAATACTGGACCCCTCCCTCCACTATCTTAGTGACCATCCTCTTTGATTTCTTTCTATTAACCCTATTAGTAAGAAGCTTTCCTGCATGGTTACCAAAATAATAAAATTTTGTTTTTAGATATTCTAGCTTCTTTACTGTTTGTTCTAGATTAATTTTATTTATTTTTACTTCATACATAGATGTATATAATTCTGCTATTGATGGGCCCCTTGTCCGTCTTCTTTGATGTTCTATTTTAATCAAATGGTCTCTTATTACTGATTTAAAAGTACACCATACCATATCATCTGATACTAACCCATTATAGTTTTCTTTAAAGAACATTTCTGTTATCTGCCCTAGATAGTCTACTATTTTGTTTTCTTTTAATAGGGTCCCATTTATTCTCCAGTTTGATCTATTTGATTTTAACATTTTAGTGAGTTCTATTTCCATAGTGACCATATTATGGTTCGACCATGGAATATCATTAATCAGTATCTTTTTAACTAAGTTAACTAGGGAATTATTTCCCAGGAACATATCTATCTTAGAATAGGACAAATATGTCCTGAAAAAACAAGTGAAGTCTTGTTCTAATTGGTGTCGTTATATTTATAATACCACTTCTCTGCTGCTGTGGTGCATCAACTGGCCACTTAGAGAACTGGCCACTTACAGAAAGCACGCCACAAATACAAGCCCTTGCTTATCATTCCTTAACTGAATGTTTTTCCAAGACGTGCTTGGCACGTCATTGGTAGTTAAGAGGGTAACGATAAACATTCCAAAAGGATTGCTAAAGGTAAAAATGCTACCAATTTTGAAACAAAATAAGAATCCTATTGAGGTAGACATATACCGTCTATTTCATTAATCAATATAGACATGAAGATCTATGTAGCTGTCTTAGCAGAAAGACTTAAGGGTGTTTTGTGTTCAATAGTCCACAAAGACAAAGTTGGCTTTTTCCCAGGAAGATCTTAATGCAATAATACCAGGAAATTGATTGATATTCTTGATGCAGCTGAGAAAAATCACATACCCCTGCTGACCCAGTCATTATACACGGAAAAGGCATTTGACAGCTTCAATTGTGGTTATTTAAAATAATGTACTCTCAACTTTTGATTTAGATAGATGTATACATCAAGCTATAATGTTTCTTTATTCTAATTCCTTCTGCAAGAATTGTATGCCCTGATATTTGTTCAAATTGGTTTACTCTAGCTAACAGTCAGTTTAGGTTATTCTCTTATAAAACTGGTGCTACCATGCACACATTGTGGTTCATATATACAACTAGACTCCACTAGTCATGAAACGTGGTACACAACAGAGTCAGATTTAACAGGAATTAAAGCTCTGTCCTTCCTTATATGGGTAAATAAATAGTAGCCCTTAAAGGTTTGGCGCAATGAAGAACAATTGTTTGTTTCTTAGTCCAACTATTAAAGTCTGGGATAAAGAAAAGCCTAGACCTGCAAAATGCAATACTTAATGGTACTGAATTGCTACCTTAGAAGTCCAGAACATAAAATGGAGGATCTGTCAATAAAAGAATGGGAAAGGATTAGACACCTTTTAGATAATATCATTTTAGACAGTAACTATAATAATCCTTTCCCCTACTAATTTAATAATAATATCTTTCATCCCTTGAAATATTCAACTATTTGTGGATTCAAAACTTTCTCAAAGAAATACTATTTAGGGGACACATAGAGTTGAGTTAGATCCTGACATTTCATTTCTAGCATTAGGGGTTGGGGCGACAGTTTATAATGAAATTAATTGGTACACTGTTTACATTCAGCAGAAATTCCCCTGAGTGGACTAAAATGAATGCCAAAGTGGGACTACCACCTACTTCAGAGTGGTTATAATGGGTGAGATAAATATAGAGAAAAGTGAACATAAAGGTGGTCTAGCTAATATTGAAGTGAGGCATGAACTATTACCTCGAAGGACATAACCTGCTACAAGGAGGGGAAATCGCCTTCATGTGAGGAGAAAGGCATCTGACTAAAAAAGGCAGAATACCTATGACGTATGTTGTACCCTTCAGTACAAAGGCTGTTTTAACATTTCTGCGGTGCTCGTGTTTAGCTGCAATTTTCTTTTTACTCGTTTACTGAATAAGTTATATATTGTTTTTTTTTTTCTGGACAAGAAGGGATTTCTTTAGATGTCATTGTTTTGATTGTATCCTATAAGTTATCATTTAAAAAGTATAAAATACAGTGAAAAATTGACAAAAAAATGACTTTTTCCGAATTTTACTTGGAAAATCTTTTACTCATAAAAGCTAATGAAAAAACCTGCAAAATAGAATCTATCTGTCCTGTGTTTAGAAATACCCAATGTTTTTATGTTTTTTTTTGCCTTTTTCTGCACATTATGGGGCAATAAGCACAAGTAGCGTTTTGCTATTTCAAAACCAATTTTTCCAAATCTGGTAAATCTTCCCCCATGTGCTATTTCGGGTATCTTTGAAGCTGGCCAATGCAATTTACCCCATTAAACCGTATATTTTTGAAGACTAGACACCCCAGGGTATTTCAAATGCTATTATTTTAACCCTTTTCATGCACTAATTTTACTACTACCCTTTGTCAAACTTTGTGGTAGTAATTTATTTTGTGTTTTTTTTATCACTAAAATCGCGCTTCGGGTATGAATTTACAGCTCCTGATATACGTCACTTTCAAACAACACCCCAATTTGTGTTCAGCAACATCTCCTGAGTACAGTGATACCACCCATGCATGGGTTTGTCAGGTTGTTTGCGCAATTTTTTACTTGGAACTTTTACATCTGGTCCTACTGCCCCCGTGTCCTAATAGCGGCTGCGGAGCTGCATGTTTCCCCGTCTTGCTACAGTTTCCCTAGTCCTTTTTCACACAAATTGGGTATAAATTCATAGCTCCAGGTATACATCACTATCAAACAACACCCCAATGTGTGTTCAGCAACATCTTCCGAGTACAGTGATACCACACATGCATGGGTTGGATGTTAAAAGGCCACATTTGGGAAGTGCACTTTTTTTCCCCGTTTTGGTCAGTCTGTGCCTATGCCCTATCATGAGCCCGGTCACTCCAATTTACCCCATCAAACCATTCATTTTTTTTTAATTAGACACCCCTTGGGTATTTGAAATGCTTTAACTTTAACTATTTCCATATCAAGATTTTTGGGAAGATACAGCGCTAATTTTAGCACTTGCTCATAATAATAAACTTTATTTTTTTATTTTATTTTATTCTTTTTGGACTTTTTTTTACATTTTGCTGGAACTGGATGGTTCCTCTGATGCATAATTATTTTTAAATGTTACCACTTTTTTTAAGCTTTTTGTTCCATAGTTTTTTAAATATTTTACTAATCACATTATGAATGGAGCTGGGCTCCATTGACTTGCATGGTTGAATGCAGTACCTGTATTCAACCTGCAAGGAGAGCCAGAGTTCTTTAGAGAGTCTGGAGACCCTCTTCCAACTTTGTTATTTTTTTTTACAGGACGCGCCGCCATCTTGTGAGTGGAAAAATCACTCGCAGTGGCGTTTGTGACCGGTCACAGAGCGTTGTGGGGTGTGTGTTCGGTCTACTGAAGTTTAGGAGGCGATCGTTGATGTTGATGCCCCTGGGAAGGGCCAGACATGGTCCCCGATGCCGATCTCGGTGTTGCTGAATGCCTCGACCTCGAGGCATTACTGCAACACAGTTTAAGAGAAGAAAGTGATCGTAGATCACTTTCTAAGATTGTTTTAATGAAATGACGTGTCAGGCACGTCATAGATCATTAAGTGACCGTTTTTGCATGACGTGCCTGACCCGTCAATGGACGCTAAGGGATTAAACACATTTTCTCTTACTTGGGCTTTCACCTGAAGAAACTATAGACCTTGAAAAACCATGGAGCGCAATTCTCCCTTATTCACTTCCTCCAGGCTGGACACACTGTCACTGTATGAAAAATATAGCTAGTCATTACATTAAAAACAAAATGTATCACTATCATCAAGAAGAATTTCTTTAAATAATATACCATATTTGCTCCATTATAAGACAAGGTTTTTTTCAGAGCAGATGCTCGAGGTCGTCTTCTAATCAGACCTCAAAAAATGGCATAGGGAGGCTGTAATCACACTCCTATCATCCCCAGATTCCAGCATGTACTGGCTGCCTGTGCTTGATAGGAGTGTGATTGCTGTTAGCAGTTATATATATATATATACCTCCAGAAATGCCTTTTAACCCCCTATATGCCACTCTGCCCCATAATATGCCTTTTCACCCCCTATATGCCAGAGTGGCATATAGGGGTATAAGGCATATCATAGGGCAGAGGGGCATATAGGGGGTTAAATACCAGCATTAAAAATACCCTGGGGTGTCTAGTTTTCAAAAATACATGGTTTGATGAGGTAAATTGCATTGCCCGGCGTCAAAGAAGTACCAAATAAATGAGTCAGAATTACCAGATTCCGGGAAAATATGGTTTTGAAATAACAAAACGCTACTTGTAATTATTGCCCAATAACTTGCAGAAAAAAACATAAAAACATTGGGTAGTTCTAAACTCAGGACAAATAGTAGAATCTATTTAGCAGGTTTTTTTTATTAGTTTTTGCAGATGAATAAAATATTTTTCAAATAAAAGTGAGAAAAAGTCCTTTTATTTAACAAAAACCCACCATATGTTATCATTTTTGTATAGTAAATTAGATGATATGGTAAAAATAATGGTATCTTAAGAAAGCCCTGCTTGTCCTGAAAAAAAAACTATGTATAATTGGAGTTAGTGCACAAAATGAGAAAGAAGGAAATTACAGCTAAACTGCAAAACTGAAAAATGTTAGCCTTTGTCCCACAGTGTACTACGAGTAAGGGGTTAAAAGGAAAACAAGTATTTCAAATTTTTCTTCCCAAATCCTTTGTTAATGTTTAAGTTTAAGCCACAGTACTTCCTTTTATAAACTTGCATTAGAACTGTAATAAGAGAAGAGCACCTGCCTCGAAACTTAGTCTACTTTTCTTTTAAATAATGAGTCACAATCCTTTCTGGGCATAAAACCACAGGAAAATACTATTTTTAGGAAGCCATTCCAATGTTCTATAGAGGATGAATTACCCTGTGTTGTAATATTTTTAATGATAAGACATTTTTTTCTATTTTAATTTAAATTGCTTAACTTTGAAACAATACATTATTTAACTTTAATAACATTGTTTGCAGCACATCATTGTTCAGATTTTGTATGACATACATTCACTTTTCCCAGTTAATAGTAAAAGAAGAACATTGCAAGGTGTGCATACCTGGGAACTCTCCGTGTTTGACCCGGAGATTGCCGGGTGAGCGCTGCTCCTCTAGTTCTCCGGGTCAAGACCTTAATCCTCCGGGTCGTGGGAGCGGGGTGTTGACACGCCCTGCTCCCCGCCCATTTTTTTCTTGAAATGGGGGTGTTTTCCGCTGCTGTCAGCGGGAACGCCCCTGATCTCAGTGGGATGCCGCTGACATCAGTGGGAACTCCCCCCACATCAGTGGGACCGCCCACCAACGCCAGCAGGACCACCCACTAACGTCAGCGGGACATCCCACCAACGTCAGCGGGACAGCCCGCTGACGTCAGTGTGCAGTCCTGACGGCGTCCAGCAAGGGAAGGCTCCGGGTAGCCGGAGCCGAGATGTTCCCAGGTATGAAGATGTGTTTTTATGCTGGAGTACTTATTCTAGTAAAATCCAGAAAATTAGGGGTCTTTTTCTACATAACCTTGATGTTTAGTGAATAGATCCCTATGTATTCAAAGATTTTCAGGCCTAGATAAATACAGTAAACATGACAAATTGTCCCCTTCCCCACAGAGATTCTAGTTTCTTGGAATAATAAACTTTATAATTTACTTAGATCTAGATGCAGACACCTCTACTTAATTATAAATCATCAATGACAATGGCCTTTAATAGTATCAAACCATATGAGAAAAACAACCTTGAAAAGTTTTACCTTTTCTGTTTACACATCCACTGGAGGATAAAAGCTTTTTTTCTAAATTTCGTAATCTTTCATTTCATCTGACTAAATCTAAGACATGAGTGTCCCGATAGGACTAACAATTTTTTTTCTGTCTTGTTTTCCAGGATCCTTTGTTTTGTCTTTCAACTCCAGCTTCTCAGGACCAGGAAACACAACCCAAGTCTCCAGGGACAACTTAACATTGTCATTATACTATCAACATTCCATGGCCATTGCAGCCATTATTATTCTGGCATATACATTCATCTTTCTTATGTGCATGATAGGCAATATGTCTGTGTGTTTCATTGTCCTGAAAAACAGGCAGATGCGCACCGTGACCAACATGTTCATTCTGAACTTAGCAATCAGTGACTTGCTGGTTGGGATCTTCTGCATGCCAACCACCTTGGTGGACAACCTGATTACAGGTAAGAGACCTTATATGGTGAGGCAATATGTGAAATATCCATAATCCAGTATGCTTTCATTTTTTGTCTTTGTAACCAGCCACTGGTTTGTGGCTGATATTGTTCACATGGACAAAGTCAACAGATTTCTAATATCCAATGTCATAGTCCTCAATTGTGTCTACAGAAATACATTAATATTGGTCTGTTTTAGACCTCTGGTAAATAAAAATATGTGCAGTACACACGTATGTAAATATAGAACCAAGACACTCTGCACATTCCTCCTTAGCTTGCTGGAATACAGCTTAAGACTTTTTTTGGTAA
The DNA here is from genome assembly GCF_027358695.1 of Spea bombifrons. Classification (NCBI taxonomy): domain Eukaryota; kingdom Metazoa; phylum Chordata; class Amphibia; order Anura; family Pelobatidae; genus Spea; species Spea bombifrons. Next base: position 12,243,035 of record NC_071097.1, read on the forward strand.
AGAATAAGATATACATTAGGTTGGTTTAGATAAAGGTGTTGCTCCACCTATTTTGTTGAATTTAACATATTTATAACTACATGCAATATTGGAAACAACATTCCTAATACTATTAAATGTTGAGACCCTTAAGAAAAATAAATGTTGCAGTATTCATAATTTGTGAGGAATACTTAATTGTCATATGATGCAAAACATGCTCTGGAATCTGTTCTAAAAGTTTCTGTGCTGTTTTTATGCATTCAAACCTGAAGATGGAAAGTGGTCTAATAATGTTTTGTCTTAGTGGAAAAGTACCCTGTTTAAAGAAGTTTAATAACAAAAAGTTGTATTTCCATACCTCAAATTACTTCCTGCCATCTTTCTCTCATAGTC